>NC_081561.1:78352448-78409417 GCF_022355385.1 Mustela nigripes | reverse complement strand
TATCAGCAACCTATTCATTACATGTGGAGTATTATTATTTCAAGTGGCATATAGTACAAAAAGTCAAGGTGTTTACAGGACAACTAGCAAAATATTTTAAAATACATACCAAATGTTAGTGTATATGATACCAATCCAGAAAAGCAAAATAATCATTTTTCTCCTACACTGTTCTAATACTTGATATCAGAAATGATTGTTGACATCAAGTCATTAAATGTTTCTCCTAATAGCAAACAGTCTTTCATTGTTTTGTACCATAACAGAAGTGACAGCCTACATTTATTAGATCCAGACATGACACTAAGAATGCAATCTGTCTCATCTTTGACATTCTTCCTTTCATTTCATCATCAAATGAGTTATATGCATACTTTTTGCAAACCATGACTGAGCTACTTTATCTCAACATACCCTTTGTTTCCTAGTGAGTTCCACATTCAGGTTAAAACTGCCATAGTTGCAAAGGGGCTCTTCTATATATAAATATTTAGACCTTTTTCAACTATGTCTGTCCAGATTAGCTGTGTGTTAGTAAAAGTGGAGCCCTCCAAACATCCCACCTGCTCTCCTGCAGCACTGAGATACCTTGCATTAGATAAGGCCAGGTGATAGAGTCTGGCCAGTGACTGTCACACATTAGACAGAAGGGGCATAGGAAAAAAATGCATGGGACTCTCTAGATGTCCCTGCCTCAGGCAAAGTGACAAGAAACGTTCCATATAGTGGAGCAGCCATTCATTTCAGTCCTCATCTGGCTATATGGAGCACGGCCCCTTTGCCTACCTCCCTAATAATCAAAATCAGACAAGTAGTACGAGAGACATAAACTCCCTATTGTATTAAACCATGAAAATGTGGGTGGTTGTTTATTACAGCAGACTAATTTAGATTAGCATGAACCAATAGAGTAAACCTCCAAGGTTAAATATGCAGCATGAAAAAAGCCTCTCCTATTACAATAAGAAATAGGTGACCATTTAAAAAATGTGTCTTAGTTCCTTCTAAACTGTATCTGTTTTAAAAATACATTTGGGGAGGGCACTTGGGTGGCTCAGTGGGTTAAGCCTCTGCCTTTGACTCAGGTCATGATCTCGGGGTCCTGGGATCGAGCCCCATATCGGGCTCCCTGCCCGGCAGGGAGCCTGCTTTCCCCCTCTCTCTGTCTGCTGTCTCTCTGCCTAATTGTAATCCCTCCCTCAAATAAATAAATATATATTAAAAAAAAGAAGAAGAAAAGAAATACATTTGGGCGACGCCTGGGTGGTTCAGTCAGTTGAGTGTCTCCTTCAGCTCAGGTCATGATCCCAGGGTTCTGGGATCAAGCCCCGAGTTAGCTCCCTGCTCAGCAGGGAGTCTACTTCTCCCTACTGCTCATACTCTCTTTCTCTCTCTCATTTGCTCTTGCTCTCCCTCAAATAAATAAAATCTTAAAAAAAAAAAAAAAGAGAGAGAGGGAAAAAAAAAGAGAGAGGGAGAGAGAGAGATTTGGGGATATTATTTTCAATTGTGATTTTCTATCTCCTTGAAGGGTAATATTACACAGAACATTCCTGATGAGTTTGACAACAAGAAGGGGCACTTTGTCTTGCAAACTCTATTATCTAAGAACCAAACTCGATAGACTGTTTCACCCACTTAAATATTTTTTGAGCCCCTCATTGGGCCAGGCACTATTTCAGACACAAGATAGAGGAAAATGAGGAAAACCCATCATAGTCCCTGCTCTTATATAGCCCACCCCATTAAGCTGACAAAACAAGCATCAATGAAATAATTACACATGCAAATATAAGAATGTCGGTGACAGTCAAAGTTGCCAAATATTCCCGATTTTCTGCTTTCTGGCCCAGGGATGGTAAGGCTGAATATCCTGGCCCATGCTGGTTGAATGGAGGCCTTTCACTAGTTCTGACTACTGCATTGTGAGGAAAAAAACGAACATATGTCGCTTTAGACCAAGCATTTAATTGCTCCAGAGCTATCACTTTCCTTCTATCATTGCCCCCCAACATTGAATTGATGACTGCTCCATCAGTGACTATGATTAGTAGAGCCCCCCACTGACTACAATGAACATGTATTGTGAGTGGGGGCAAAAAATGCTGGTTGTTTACAGACACTGAGCTTTGGGGTTTGCTTGTTAATGCAGCATGACCTAGCCCATCCTGAGTAATAAATACCTTCTTGAAATTGTGTCCGGCAGACTAATTCCAAAATTTTTAAATACCCTATATGACTTGGATAAAAATTGTAGAAAACTGGTCAGTTCAGCATAAAAAAAACTTTTAGGAAATTACTCAAATAAGTTAATACCGTGATTATGAGTTGGAGCCAAATTCACTTTTTAAAAGTCCCTTTAGCTTTTCCAGATTTCATCCGAACACTTTCATGATAGTATATCATTCTCTACAGCATGAGCACTAAACTCAATCCTTTTCAAGTACAGAGCCTGTTGTCTACAGAGACCACAGGTGCTGTATATCAGACAAGCTGGAGCAGAGCCTTGTAATACAGTTTGTTCTTGCAAGAGGTGAGTTAATGCATGCTTTGAACAAGTTCACCTCCCAAGTGATCCTTGCTTTTCAAGAAACCTCTTTAACATTTTCTTAGCACTCATTCCCTCCAGTAATCCAGTTTCTGGCATTTCATTTTGTCTTTTATGCTCTTTCTCTTGGCAGATGAACCAGCCTGCTGCTTTCTTCTTATGACATGACTTCAAAGGAAAATCAAAGAAGTCCAATTTTTTTCTTAACCCAGTTTTCAATGTATGAAGTACATTGATGCTTGCTGACTAGGCACTGTTAAAGTCCCCAAAATATCCTTGCACCAGTTCAAATGGAGAAACTTGGAAATAAGGCAGTAACTTCAGGATTTATCTAATCAGGGAGTATGCAAGGTACTGCCCATACTTGTTTTTTGAATAAAACTTTATTGGAACACTGCCACACCCATTCACACACCTGTTGTCTACGACTGCTTCTTCCCTACCGCAGCTGACTCCAAGAGCTGCAAAAATAGATTTACTCTCTGGCCCTTTTCAAAATAAGTTGGTCAAACCCTGACAAGTAATCAATACTACATAATTTGTATAATGCTCCAAATCCTTAGTACAATCCTTAAAGCCTTGCATGATTTGACATCTGCCACAATTCCAACTCTCTTTTCCTCACCTTTGTGTCCCCGTCACAATGACATTTTCAGATCTTTAAGGGCTCCATGCCCACTCTGAGTACAGGAGAAAAAACTATGGTTATGTGATCTCTCTCTCTCTCTCTCAGAACATCTTCCCCAACCCTCACTGCCCACCCAACTCTGCTACCCAGCTCCTACTCATTCTTGCAAGAATCACTTTCTCAGAGAGTATCTTCTGACTGCTGTTTGTCACAGGGTCTTAATTCCTTGGAGACACACTATCAAGAACCCTGTTCCTTGCCTTACCTCATATTAAATTATCCTGATGTTAGTTTGACTGATTAGTTCTCCCCTCCCCCGCCAAACTGAGTGGTACCCTTAAAGAAAGGACAAGTTTGTTTTTTGTTCAGTATCTGTGACTAAGGCACAGGATAGGTGGTCAGAAAAAAAAAAAAAAACAACCTGCTGAAAAAATAATTGGATACTTGACATACACGGACTTAATATGTGAAGTTTCAAATATTTACAATCCAACTCCAATAATTCATTACAAACATTCATTGGTAATTCTTCTCAGGCCTTGCTTTGAATCTCAAAATTGGTTAACGTGAGTCAGTTAGCTAGTCAGTGAATCTGGTGGACATTTAGGATACTTATTTTACTGCCAGCTTGCCACTTCATACTCATCCCCTCTTACAGAATAACTCAGGAAATAATTATTTAATAGTGTATTTATTAAATAGAAGTTTCCTTTAAAGGAAAGTTAACTGAAACTGCTAAGAGTATTTAACCAGAATATATACATTTGGATTTATTTAAAAGTAAAATGTTGATTTTGCAGTAGTTCCAATATAGCTAGGGAATGAATCAACCATATTATCTGACAAACAGGAAAAATTTTTAAAAGTCTTTAAATTGTTTCAATACATTTTCCTCTGCTATAAAACTATCGAAACAGTGGTAAAATTAGACAGAGTTTGAAAATAAATTAATTTTGTGAAATGAGGACACATTCAGAAAATACTTGTCTCAACAGAAACCTAATTCAAATGAAATGTAAAGTATATATATAATCATTCCTCTAAAGCAACAGAGG
Source organism: Mustela nigripes (assembly GCF_022355385.1). Classification (NCBI taxonomy): domain Eukaryota; kingdom Metazoa; phylum Chordata; class Mammalia; order Carnivora; family Mustelidae; genus Mustela; species Mustela nigripes. The sequence goes on along the minus strand of NC_081561.1, from coordinate 78,405,186 downwards.
CTGAGAGCAGTATTGAAGCTAATGAGTCAGGATTTATCATATATAAAATTTGGTTCATATAGTTTAAAAATATGACTTTCAAAAAAAATTAAGAGGCTGAAAGTTAACCAGGTAAAGTTCTTTCTAAATAAGGATTATCATAAAGAAAAAGGTTGTAAGACAGAAAGATATTCATTACAGATATTGCCAAAATAGAATGCATCTGTGAATATATCCAAAGAGCAAAAAATAGCCAGTTATGGGTTATGTCTTCAATTTGGTAACTCTATCATCTGGTAACCCTAGTTTGGAGAACAAGAATAATAATCTGTGGCCATATATTCTATTGGCTCACAAAGGTATCATATGGATCAGTTTAATACGTGTTATATTTGAAGAATATCTTGCAACACAAACCCATGAAGTTAAGATTTTCAGAATATCTTGGGATTCAAATGTACCAAGATATTATTTACAGATTTGAAGGTCCCAAGACACAATCCTCATGAATGTCAATAGTATTCACATGATTCACTCTTCATTAGTAAGATACCAATGTAAAATAGCTTGAAACATGGGGAAAATGTATTTCTCAAACAGAAAAATCAAAATGTTCAGTATATCCTTACACAAAGCATCTCTTCCTCTCCTGTTGATGTCTTTCACAGTGTTTCTACTATACCTTCTTTTCATCCTACAAACTTGTCTGGGCAGTATCACTCATTCCCTTGGGTTCCAATGACTACTTTGTGAAAATTTCCCAAATCATAATCACCACCTAGAGTTCTCCCTGGAGCTTTGACTCTAAATATTCAACTGCTGCTTAGACACTTGAATGTGTGTATCTATCAGGCACCAGAAATGAAAAGAAAAACATATCCAAGTGGAAACTCTTGTTTTTTTTCCTCAAAATCTGTGTTTCTTTTAACCAACTTGAAAATTAGAGTTTCATGCTTATCCTTTTCTTCCTTGTATTTTACATCTAATCTATTACCAAGTTCTTTTGAATGAAACTACTAAAAAAGTCCATCAGTCCATTCATGTCCATCCATCTTCACTGTCGCCTTCCTAGTTCAGGTCATTATCATAATCCCTTCAATTACCTCAATAGCTTTTTAATGAATTTTCTTGTCCTGATCCATTTGATTCATTTTCCTCATTATCTCCAGAGGGATTTCCTGAAACTCCTTAGTAAGGCTTACAAAGTGGTTCATGATCAGATTCTTGCTTATGATTCAACGTTCTCCCATTCTCTTTACTCTTGATTCCTGAATTTTCCTTCTCTTCCATCATTGTCTCCACATTTAAATCCCAAACATTCCAAACTTCTTTTAGTCCCTGGAATAGTTTGTACACTTTCTCACCTAGAACTTCCCTATAAACTGAAACACTAAGTTATTTGCCTAAAACATTCTCCCCGATCCACCCATTCCTAACCATACTACAAATTCTAATTTGATCTAATTGTCCTTAGGCAATATTCGTTATAAGAGTTTGCTGGATTTCTCATGGGAATTTGAGGTTGAAGGAGGGAGAAAAATCTCAGATTTTTTTGTGACTTTCTCTGGGAAGTCTTCCCTAACTCTTCAAAGTATCTGTTGTTTTTCTGTCATATGTTCCTCTATCTTGTTTAATTTATTGTTGTACTTAGCTCACCATATTTTATTTATTTTTAAATTGTTTTTCATAGATTGTAAGTATCATAATGCAGATATAATTATTTGATTAATTTTTATATTCAAAGTTAATAACAAAATATTTAGTCCATAGGAGTGACTTGATAAATATTGCATGGATGGATGGAAGGATGGATGGATTGGTCAGTGAATCTACAGGCTCATTTCCACTGGATTTTCTAATTGACTTATTCTGTAAATATTTCTCTCAAAATCAATGACAGTCTAAAGCAGTACTTTTCAAACTTTTTCCAGGTATCAATAGTACTAACAAAAAAAAATGTCAATGAGTACCTCCAGAAAATATTAACTTTTGGGGCTTTATTTGTAAACTACATGTGAACTTTCAGTTCCATCTCACTGTATATTTGAATATATTTTAGTGCAAATCAGTGTTTTTCTTACCACATGTTTCATCAAAAGCTTTAAGTAGAATTTATATTCCACAAGACAGTGTCACATTTATCTTGCAGTTTTGACTGTCTCCTGGCATGCTGATATACACCCCAAGAGGTATGGATACTGGGGTTTAAAATACTATCTGCATACAGAATTGACTTTTTCATAAGTTATAAAAACATCTTTTGAAAGAAACTGGATGCTAGTAACTAATAGCAAATATGGTATGATTTCAAGCAACAATTTCAGTAGAATGCAGGAGCAGTTTTGTCCTATTGTGAGCTCTTTGACCATCAACTCTATGTTTTATAAAGCAACTAGAAGGCCAGCTGGTTGACTGGGCATAAATGGAATACCCTGGATTACAGGACAGGCCAGCTGATGTACTGTGTACAGCATGTTGGTGTCTGACCACTTACTTTGATTGGGCTACTACTGTGTGATATATTTAGACCTTTTAAATGGTGCATGTGAAAAGCTTTAAAAGCAATGAAGAATGGGGGCATTAAGCGTCTGCCTTCAGCTCAGGCCATGGTCCTGGGGTCCTGGGCTTGAGCCCCAGATCGGGCTCCCGGTCATGGGGAAGCCTGCTTCTCCCTCTCCCACTGCCCCTGCTTGCATTCCCTCTCTTGCTGTCTCTCTTGTTAATAAATAATTAAAAATAAATAAATAATATCTTTTTTTAAAAAAAGGTGTAGAAGGAGGAAAATGCATTTACTTGACATATGAGTCTGTATTTGTACTAGAAGGCAATTCTCAAGACTCCTGGGGAAGGGACCATCAACTATATGGTCCCACAGAACTGCCACCACAAAGCAAGAACTCCATCTAGTCCCATGACTGGTGACCATTTGTAGTGGTTATTTTTGGAGACAGGTAAAATAATAGGGTTAATGCTACACATGAACTGTCCCTTGTCTGAACAAAGTCCTCCAGTAGACTGAAAAATCTATCTATCTTCTTCATCTACCCACCTATATTTTCTCCCTCCTTCAACCTCAAATTCCTATGAGAAATCCAGCAAACTCTTATAACGAACATTGCCTAAGGACAATTAGACCAAATATTAAGTCACAGAGGTAGAGACGTTTATAGTTATAAGAAGTAATTTTTCTAAAGATTGTATTTCTTTTAGAGAGAGCAAGAGAAAGAGAGAGAGAGATTGAGAGACCAGGAGAAGGAGCAGAGGGGGAGGGAGAAGAAGGGGGAGAGAATCTCAAGCCTGATTCCAGGCTGAGCACAGAGCTAGAGGGCTCGATCTCACAACCCTGAGAACATAACCTGAGCCAAAATCAAGAGTTGGACCGTTAAGCAACTGAAAAACCCAGGCACCCCTCCAGGAAGTATTTAAAAGTCATACTCTAAATACTGTTGTACTTTCAATATTTTAATCATCAGTGGAGTTTTTAAAGGCCTTTTGAAGAAAATCATGTAAAGAAAAAGGCAGAAAATAATATGTTTCTAATCAAGCTTCTATTTTAAAAATAGCTTCCTGTTCTTTTTGATTCAAGGATAGGCAGAGGAAAAATTATACAGAATGTCAAACTCTGTTATCAGTGTCCTTTTTTGAATGTGGCTATGTCTTTGAGAGGTAGGAGTACTGAACAGTAAAGGAATCATGAATCCTGCTCTCAAATGAGCTCTAATGTCCTGAATTCATTAGCATCTGAGTCAAACTATTAAGAGGTCTGGAGCATCCTATGAAGACTTTGATTTAGGATTACCACACATAAAAATGACTTCAGCTATTAGTGCAGTAATTATTGAATTACCAGCTTCAGAAACTACTTTTTTCCATTGTAATGTAGTAATTTTTAGTAACTGCTTTAATATTAAAAAACAAATTAATTAATTTGTAATTTGTTATTTTTCCATATATTTTCAACACTTGCAGTTGAAATTTCACATCTCAAGAATAAAAGGATATGAAATTTAACATCTCAAGAATAAAAGGATATGAAAATTAAATTGAAATACCGATAGCATTACTAAAACAATACCAATACTTTTCAGGGAATAATGAAAAGCCTTTACAAGAGGCACAGACAAAGAGATCATTTGGGATTAGAGCTATTCTCAAGGTATTACCAAAATCATTTCATTATTAATATATTTCCCTTTGTAATGGATTTTATGGATGCTCTAACATATCTATAAAACTTCATTTCCAGTATCATTTTTTTTTCTAATTCAGCATAAAGATTTACTTTCCGATGATGTTTCAGGGCTAGTGCTCTGGGACATAAAATTTAAAAACAGACTCACTCTCAAATCCTACAAATACAAGTGTGCCCAAGGCATATCACATGTCTTGCCCTGTCCCATCTTTGTCAATAACCCCCCCCCCAAATAATCAACAATAGCCTCAAGTACTCTATATTGAAAGAATAAAAGTTTGACTTATTTAAACTACTAAACACCATTCATTGAACACTTACTATACACCAGGCATCGTGTTGAATGGTTCCCAAGGATTAAAGCCCTTAATACAACTATTATGAAGCATACATGATTACTCACATTTTGCACATGCAATCTGAGATTGGTTCAGGAACTCACACAGTCATTTATACAGCAAGGGCAACGCTAGGGTCTGAGGCCAGATCTGTCTGACTCAAAACCTAATGTTCTTAATCAATCTACTGTATTATTAGCAGAGAAAGGAATGATAGGGATCTTTTACAAAGTGATGTTTTTTAAAGCCATGTCATTGTTTTCAAAACATGAACAAGCAACAGCTAATGCTTAATAAGGTAATACCAACTACAAGTCACGACAACTCTGCATGAAGGGATATTCCCCAGCAAGCTAGCTTCATCTCTCACACCTAACAATTATTTCCCCAGTGTAGGAAATCCTGCTGGTGCCATGCCCAGACCCCTTTCCCAAGGGCTGACTACTATTGGCTTCTGGTGGCAACCTTCCATTCTTGAGAACTGCCTCTATGGGTGAAATTCATGTTGCCCAAGGACACACAAGTTATACCACTCATTCTATCCCCACACCTCTGGTGGTAGAGAGTAACTGACTGACCTGACACCCCAATCCTTACAGAGGAAACCCTTGTGTGGTGCAGATCTCTCTCCAGACCACACCATGTACTGGGCTGAGGCTCAGTCTCTCCTGACAGGACACCTTCGTCCAGTTTCTTCTTCCACACTTTGCTGCTTCTTTGCTGTCACAAGTTTCTCCTGAGAGCACCCCCTCAGGAAATTGCTGACACTAAAATCTCTTCTACAGGCTCTGCTTCTAGACACTCTGCCTGGAAGACCTGCCTGTCTTTTCTCTACTCTCTCTCTATTTAATCCCCACACATCCTCCAAGTGCCACTTCTTCTAGAATGCTCTCTGTCTTTACTCACCTCACAATGATTTTCATCCTCCTCTGTACTGTCACATCACTTATTTGCCTAAGTTCTCTATATTAGTATTAAATTAAACATTTTTTCCTGTGACAACATTCATTTCTTATCTCAGTCCATAATAAGACTACATAATTTCTTGAGGGCAAGTATCCTACTGCATTTAGGTAGGATAGGTATCTAAGACAACACCAAGCATATTAAAAATATTAATATTATCTGCTAAAATAATGTATTCAATTTTATATTATCAGTTCAACTATTATGTTAAATTATAAATGTTGATAACAAAATGTTTGAAATATTTCCTCTCTGTAAGAAAATTAACATTTTTCCTCCAGTCTTCACTGTGCCTTTTCAACGCCAGGCATAGGAGGGCAAAAGAGATGATCTCTTCCTGATTGTCAAAGCCATGGTCACACATAACCTCTGAAGCTAATTAAAGGGGAAAGAGGGTATCACATGCCAGGATCAGAAGGAGTAGGTTGGGCCCCTATTCTAAACTTCCCACACAGCCACCAATAAAACCAACCCTACTGCAAATGAATCTTACTTCAAGAGACATGCCAACAAAGGTTAGCGCTTCTCTTTAGAGACACATAGCTATCAGTGTTCATGGCTATAGGCTACAGTCATTCCAATTAGAATTTAATTCATTTCACCAGAAGACAGGTAGTGTAGACAAACCAACGGGGAAGGATCAACTTGGAGATGATAATTTTAGCACTAATCACAAAACATGTTTTAAGTAAAAGCATCCTGACAAGAGAAACAAATTAGCAGAATAAGGCAGAACATGATTTCCAACAACTGCATATTCTATTCTATAATGCAAGCTTGTATGTTGCCATTCAGGAATCAATTTTAAAGAAAAAACTGCTATGGGAATTTTTAAAAATATATTATTTATTCTTAAACTGTTTTTATATCACTTAAAACTTTGAACCTTATCCAATGTCAGTTATAAAGACCCAAATAAGTCATCTTTTTAACTGTGCCCACAAGGGGTTAGGAAAATCAAAGGCAGCTGAAAGACTCTTACAGACTTTTAACATTGGTAAGTCAAGTAATATAGAAGAGAACTATTAAAAGTGACAGAATATTTGAAGGACCTTCACACACTTTAATTTCTACCTTTACATCTTGAACTCAGATTCCATTTTATCCCAGCAGAAATCTTTAAAAATACTATGGAGCATAATAAGAGTAACTATAAGTGTGCATTTCTTTTAACTGATTATTAGGGATGCCTGGGTGGCTCAGTGGTTGAACAATTGCCTTCAGCTCAGGTCATGATCCCAAGTTCCTGGGATTGAGCCCCACATCAAGCTCCCTGCTCACCGGGAAGCCTGCTTCTCCCTCTCCCACTCCCCAACTTGTGTTCCCTCTTGCTGTCTCTCTCTCTGTCAAACAAATAAATATTTTAAAAAAAGAATTAAAACAAAAAGTCTTGTGGCTAAAATATGGCATGGGGTTTAGAAGATTATTTCAATTTTAATATAAAATTTGATAATTTGTAATCATAATAATGCTGGTGATTTGCAGTTTGTAACTTAGACATTTTAAAGAAAATAATGTATTTCTCCCTCTAAAAGCCAGAATCTTTAATTTACTCAATTAATTTAGTCCTGAAATAAGAATTATTTCCACCACCACCTACCCATATTCTGTTTTCTCATAGATGTTTATTATCTCCTTTGAGACCTCAAAATAACTATCAGCTATCACAGTATTTGATGTTGATCTTCACCCGGCATTAGATCTGAACCCATCTTCATGGGAATCAGTTATTTCCAAAGTATATGATGTCTTCCATGTGTAGAGTATTTTTAATTTTCCTTATTTTATATAAATAGCAACAGTGTTATGGCTTCTGCATATGAAATATTAATTTGCTTTAAAATACAGAAAATATTAACCCAAGTCTAAAACTATACAGAAAGCTGTAATATAACAGTTGAAATACATTATCAAGGAACTGGGAATTCATGTGAATTGCCTTTAGAAATTGAACTGTCAGTGGTAACCTAAGATTTCAAAATTTCTACTGAGCTGTATAAATGTGATTATCACCAAGTGGTATTGTCATCATATGGAGACTAAAGAAGTTAAAAAAAAATGATTTCCCCTCTGTCATCCGCCCTATAGTTATATTAATCCTATTCAATTGACCAAAGTGTAACCAGAATTAACAGTAATTGTTCTCAAATTGTATCTGCTTAGGAGTCTTGGCCCATAATGAATAGGAACAACTGAGGAAGAAGGCCTAGTACTCTCTTTCAGGGTTTGGGAATTATAGAAATCAAATTTGGCCAAGTCTTCTGTGGTGTCTTTACTAGAATAACTGCCGGCCTCCAATTCTTCCTACAATCCATTTTTTCCAAATAGCAGGGCAACAAAATATTGAAAAAGAATTAGATTCAAAATCATCTAGTGGTTTTTCCTGCACTCAGAATAAAATTCAAACAAATCCCCACAGTTTACAAGATCCGACACAGTATGGCCCTTGCATGTCTTCTGATTTTATCTCACACCACCCTTACCCTGGCTCATATTAGTCTTGATGGCTTTGTTTCTGTTCCTCCAACCGGAGAAGTTATCCCCACATGAGACTTTCATTTACATCTTAGGACTTCTGAATTTTTCATCCATTTTCTGAGGAATTCTGAATTTTTCATCCATTTGGAATACCCTGCATCTCAGATCTCTCGTAGCTGGACAGTCCCCCAGCTGGACATCAGGTAAGATATTATCTCTTCCAGCAAGGCCTTCCCTGACCACCAAAGTGATGCCCACCCCCATGAACTATCAAGATACCTGTTTCACTTTCTTCCCATTCATTATCACTATATGAAATTACTTAATTGATTTGTTTCCTTTTCATTGTCTTCCCCTCCCCCCCCTCACGCCAGTACCTATCCCTGCTAAAATGAAAGAATCACAAAAACAGAGAAATATCTACTCTGTTTTTTTTCTCTACTGGTTAGAACAGTGGCTGGCACATAAAAGCAGTCCAAAATACTTGTTAAATGTATGAATGAATGGAAGGATAACATGAACATGCTTTCAACCCTAATATATTTACTAAGCCCTAGTTGCCCAGAACAGACAATCCCATTCAGGACATCTGTGTTGCTACAACTTCACTTTAGTCTTTATAAAGACCAGTCAGCATGGCAGCTATTCCCACACTGGAGGAAAAGCCTTTCCTTAATAGTTGTCTTATATTAAGATCGTTCTGTTTGAGTGAATAAACATATTTCAGCTTTAGAATGAAACTAGAATGAATGATATCTTTTTAAAAATTTTATTTATTTATTTATTTGACAGAGATCACAAGTAGGCGAGAGGCAGGCAAAGAGAGAGTGGAGGAAGCAGGCTCCCCGCAGAGTAGAGAGCCCGATGCGGGGCTCGATCCCAGGACCCTGGGATCATGACCTGAGCCAAAGGCAGAGGCTTTAACCCACTGAAACACCCAGGCACCCCAAATGAAGGTATCTTTAATGCAAATCCTTGAAGAGCAAAACTGGTCCTCACAGTTTAGGACCGATTTTGCACAAGGTATGGGATGTTGTCCTTGAGCAATGATGAACCTGGGACTAGGAATGTTTTATCTTTAGAGATTGAGTAATTTACAAATAACCTGACGTGCGAAACTCAGACTAACATGTCTGAGCCACTGAGCAGTAAAATCTGTGCTTCCCTAGGGAGAGAATGGGGTCTTCTCGCTGGGAACCCAGGCACACCTCGTGCTCTTGATTGACAGGGATCCCCCTACAATCTTGAGCAGGGAGAATTTTAAAATGTCTGGCAAATATACTCCTCAATTACAGGTCAGTACACATTCTGGTGGTCTCCTCAGTACAGTCTCAGACAGGAATAAGTAGCATGAAAAGTAGTCAGGAGTGTGTCTCTGAACGTGACCTACAGCACGTGAGCACTCCTGCAAAGCACCTGAGATCAACCTAACAGGGTCCACACAGACATCTTACTCAACGAATATTTAATGAAACAATTGATACTGACTGTTAGGTTTTTCGTTTGTACCTTTAAAAAAATGCATTTCCTTTTTCTTTAAAAATCGATTTAGTTAATATTCTCTTTTCATCAGTGTTTGATTTTGTAAGTCTTTGGGAATAGTACAGAACTTGACTGTATGTGTTAATTAGCAGTCAGACAAACCCCATTGGGCGGAGATGGTAACTAATCTTCCCTGAGGCTGCTTTGTGTCTCAGCACAAGGCCTAGGCCTGAAAGCTTGTAGCGGCAAAAATAGATTGAGAATTAATGTCCTGGGTACATTTTTAGATGGTATTCATAACCACCTTGTTACTTCTCTAACAATCTGTGTAAAGCCTGAACAACTTCCTCACCTACACTTGAGTTAGTCATTCAAATTTGAACCTTAACTAGGAATGTAATGAAAAATATTTTTGCCCTTGAAAGGTGTTTTATGCAATACATCTACAATAAAATTTAATTAATCAATTCTAGATTGAAAACAAAAGCGGTTTTCCTGTATATAGTACTTTCATTATCACAAGTACCTTATATGCTGAGCTGATCTTTTCTCCTTTAAAAGAATACAGAATTAACTATTTGATAAAGAAAAGCTTATTTCTCAGCACACTGACCTACTTTTCACTTAATTTACCCTCATTTTAAAATGTGAATGAATGCCTTTTTATGAACATTTAGCATGGATATAACAATTGAATCATTAATCAAAATAATAAAGATTTTTCAATCTATTCAGCTAAATGGACTTTATATACAATTCTTTTCTTAAAAAGAGCTAGCATATTCCTAAGACTTTGCTAAGGAAAATCCCTTGAGTTCAAATTATTTTTCTTTGTTTCCAACTTTGTCCTGATGTATTGTTTTAGCTTTTTTTTTTTTTTTTAAGTTGAAGGGTCTCTTTGTTAACCAAGAACAACAGAGGAGTCTTCCAGAAGTTCATAGAAGGTAAAAATTGTAGACAAAATGTGCATTTTCCAAAAATCATTTAACTCAGATTCGATTGCACTTAAACGAGCATCAAACCTCTGAACTTCTACTAACACAGAATATTAAGACAGTCACATTTTTAAATCTGTGGCCGATTACTTAGACCACTGCTTAGCCAAAAAGTACATCAAAACATTTGAATTTCAGATACCAGGTAGTACCCAATGTGAAGTCTACTAATTGAAAAGCCTTTTAAAAAAAAATCTAGGTCTGATCTCTTCTATTTAGTATCAGAAATTTACTAAAAATAAATTTTCTATTATAAGTTTACCTGTGGATCTCAATGTTCCTTACTGACAATTAATACTACTAAGAAGTATTTTAGATTAGTCAGATTGTCTTAAGCATTAAAAAAAAAAAAAGATTGGTTTACGTATCTAATCTTCTAAATAGCTACCTATATTTCAACAGAAAGAGGAACTATGGTACTAGAAGTATAGGACTTCTTACATTATTTTAATTTGTTAACTACCCTTGAAGGGAAAACCAGAATAAAGAATGACTTTAGATGGTTTCACATATTGCTATCTAAGGGTAGAATAAGAGTGGGAAACATTTCAATGATTCGTTTTTAAACATTTTAAAATAAATGTAACTCACCAGGAGATATTTTTAAACTATTTAAATACATTCTTTTTTCTTTTAAGATTTTATTTATTTATTTGACAGACAGAGATCACAAATAGGCAGAGAGGCAGGCAAAGAGAGAGGAGGAAGCAGAATCCCTGCTGAGCAGAGAGCCCAATGTAGGGCTCAATCCCAGGACCCTGAGATCACGACCTGAGCTGAAGGCACAGGCTTTAAACCACTGAGCCACCCAGGTGCCCTAAAACTGCTTAAATACAATTCTTAAAATGTTACCATTGGGGCACCTGGGTGGCTCAGTGGGTTAAGCCTCTGGGTTTGACTCAGGTCATGATCTCAGGGTCCTGGAATCGAGCCCTGCATCGGGCTCTCTGCTCAGTGGGGAGCCTGCTTCCCCCGCCTCTCTGCCTGCTTCTCTGCCTACTTGTGATCTCTCTGTCAAATAAATAAATAAAATCTTTTAAAAAAATGTTATCATTAATGTAATGCCATTGATAACTGCTTGTTTATTTACAGACACTCAAACTCTGAAATCCATTCACTCTAGATTACCTCTCATTTCCTTAGCCCCTTAGAGCATAGCCCATCTGAGCTGAAAGAAGAATAAAGTGAAGGTATTCAAATATACAAGAAATAAGATGGGAGTATAATAAAAATGGACAAATCTCAATTTTCTTTCACATCATTACCTATTTTGAATAATTAAGATTTTTTAAAGATTTATTTGATGGAGAGAGAAATCACAAGTAGGCAGAAGTAGGCAGAGAGGCAGGCAGATAGAGAGGGAGAAGCAGGTTTTCTGCTCAGCAGAGAACCTGATGTGGGGCTCGACCCCAGGACCCTGGGATCATGACCTGAGCCAAAGGCAGAGGCTTAACCCACTAAGCCACCCAGGCACCCCTGTTCTGAATAATTAAATAAACAGAATAGTTTGGTTGATGACCATGTTACCAAATCTGATTCATATCCTCTGACCAATTTTCTTCTAAATACAACATAATATAACAGAGTTTGTGTTTTCCAAAATATATATTAGCATTTAAGGAGTTTCATCAAACATGCACAAGAGAATACAGTGATAGAGCTCAGCTATCATTGCTGCCAAGTGTCTAACAGCAAAATACTTCACTCCGAGCAGAGACCATTGTCCTCCTTTTGCCTAGTTTCCTAATAAACGGTCAGCTCAGGACTGCTAAAAAATATAACCTCTTCCTTCCTATTGTTATTTACAGAAATATATATATTTGGAGTAAGATTAATACATCTCTGAAACTATATTTTTTTCATGATTTAAAGGAACTTAACGACACACCATTCACTGTACTTGCTTGTGCTACTGCTGAACTTCCATTTTATGATCCTCGGATATAAATTGTTCATGAGGGGACTCCTCTTCGAGACTCTTGAAATAAGAATGTATCCTGTACATTTATGTTACAGGTTTATCATGATAGATTGCTCTTGCCACAGAACTAGAAACTACCAAGCCAGTTTATAAAATCTGTTAATAAAAACAGTACTCACGCTGAAGTAGACCCCTTCACTGGGCAATCCGAGCCTACCCCACGTATATTCAATTTCCCAAATAAAACCAGAAATATCTTGCTACGTGGGAAGTGTAGGAGCAAACATTGCTGATTTTTCTTTTTCTTTTTTTTTTTTTTCAAGACTTTTATTTATTTATTTGACAGAGCGAGAGAGCACAAACAGGCAGAGCAGCAGAGGGAGTGGGAGAAGCAGGCTTCCCACTGAGCAGGGAGCCCATTGCAAGGCTCCATCCCAGGATCCCAGGATCATGTCCTGAGTCGAAGGCAGATGCTTAACCAACTGGGCCTCCCAGGCACCCCTGATTTTTATTTTTCTGATTAAACTTAAATGTAGATGACTTTGAAGAAGTAGCATGTTCTTTGATTTGGGGGGATATGTCTGTGAAACCCTTAAGGTTATATAATTGAAGGAGACAGAAGTTTTAGCCTATCATATGTTGTCTGAATGCCAATATTCATCTATTAGCTTCAAACCAACTTTTTCATATTTGCTTCAGTGTGCTGACACTTGAAAGTAGAGATTTGAAACATGGCAGAAATTCTCTCTTCGATGAATGAAAGTGGAGCAGAATAGGAGGACAGCTGAGTACGCTGCAGTCCCCGTCCTAAAAAATTATGCCAACATCCACTAGGGGAGAGGTGAATTATATTTGACAACATATTCCCAGGCACTGTGTAATGAACCTTCAAACTTCAATTAGAACCCCTCCGAAAGAAAAGCAAACACAATTTCACTAAAATGCTGCCTTCGTAAGAAAAACAAGTCAGTTGGAAAATACAGCAAGTTCAACATCATTGGCTACTCTTCAAGCATTCCTTTCCCATGTCAGGTATCCTATAACCTGCAGATTCTTTTAGTAATAATGAAGATCACTCCCGTTTTAAAAATACAGGGCTCGACTCTCTTGATTCCCTTTCGATCAACAATTCCAGATGCGAGTCTCTAATGACTGCTCTTTCCCACTACTTACTCCACCAAAAAAAAAAAAAAAAAAAAATTATTTTTTTTAAGTGCACTGAATGACACTGCTTATTAAAGGTAATCAGCATATTCAAACCTCAAAAGGAAAAACACAACCTTGTGGAATGCCATGCGAGAAGCATATCAAACATCTGCATGTTGGCTTAAATTAATCTAGGAGAATGTGGAAGGTACGTCCCCCAAGTGGGTTACTTTCTTCATGGATGGTAATTCAGACTTTTCAGATGATGAATTTCCCAGGGCTTCACACAAATAGCACTTCAGTAAATGTTTTGTCAGTGAAAATGCTATGGCTTGCCTCTTTCTAAACTCTTTCTTTGCCAGGGTTCATTAGTGATTTGCAGAACTGGGGCCCTGGGAAAAGGATACTCAGAAGGGCCACGATGATGGGACTAGTTAGTTTATAAGCGGGGATAACAGTGCTGCCTCTGCTGATAGTTTAAACAGACGAGTGAAATGTTTGGTTGTTTTGAGGTTTTGCTGAGGTTCTTTTGATGAAAGTTTTCCTTTGATGTAACAGTTTAAGATTTTATAACAGTAAACAAAGCACTCAGTGGAAAATACTCCCTGAATTTTACACAACCCAGGGTCTAAAGATAACCAGATGTGAAGGATCTCAGTCATTTGAGACATGGATTCCAGTTACATTTCGGTTACATTTGAAGTGGTTAGTACCTTACTAGGTAAGAAATACAATGGTTTTTAAAATAATCCACATTACCTCCGTGTTTTCTACACACCTTTTTACAGTAGTAACAATATGATCATGTGACATTACTTGTATGTTTGTCAATAACGTGTACCAATATTTTCACTCCTAGAATGTGAGCCAGTTGAAAGCAGCAACTGTATCTTAGTATCAAGAAGCGGAGAAAGGCAACAACAGCGAAAGAGGGGGAGAATAGGACGAGGGGGTTTTCAAAATTATCTAGTCCTGCACTTATCTGTGATCATACTCTGGAGACTAAAAACACCAGTTAGTGAAAGAACTGTACCAGAACAAACTAAGCTGTTTCTGTTTCTCAGGTCAGTAGTCTTCTCCCCAACGCAACCATGTACTTTTTTTTTTCCCAAAAAATAATGATTTAATGACAACAAAGATATATAAGTAATTAACATAATCTCTCATTGTCAGTTTATTTTATTGAGAAGCATGAAAAATGTAGGTATTTGTTTGTTGCCCTTTCATCAATAGGAGAGATAGCTGAAAAGCTTTTTCTTTGCCATTTCAGAAGAGTCCGCTTTCAAATAAGGGGAAATAGAGCCATTGACCTTGAAATAATTTTTATTTGCATTTTACCTCTGCCATCAGTTAAATAAATACACAGTGTTTTATCTGCCATCAGTTAAATAAATACACAATGTTTTAGAAATTATTGTGGGTTTGATTTGGATTCAGAGATCTCTTTAGGACCCAGAGGTCATTATTACACAAATTTGAACACTTGGACTAAATCACTCAAGACTCTTTGCCTTTATAAACACATGCTAACAACAAATTTTACTTGCTTAGTAAAGTAAAAAACACGATTCAACTTGCAACAAAACTCTTCATGTACTTAGACCAACTTTCATTGTCTTTATCTCTATGGAGCTGAAGAATAACTCAGAGCTTCCTCTTCACAATCCTCACAATAGCCCTGCCACTGAAAAATCTGTGAAGTCACCATATACTTCTCCAAAGTAGTGTAACACACGTGGAATTAAACAGTTTAACACTATTTGTATGTAATTTGATTGAAAACATAGGGCTCAGATTCACAACCTTTCAAAAGTAATGGGATGGAAGTAATATATCCTTTTGTGCTTCACATTAAAGCATGAAAACTTGGAACTTTGATGACAGATGGTCACATACACACCCTTAAATCCTACTTGCTTATGAAACATTTTAAAGTAAGAGTAAAGTAATAAAAAATATGTTGCCACTGGATAACTAGACAGAAGATGACAACAGAAAAGAAATGTCAACTAATTCACAGAGGATGGAAATATGGTAGATGGAGTGAGTGGTACTGGCCCAGAGTAGAGAAAGCTGGGGCAATGATGTATTTGTAAGGGGGAGGAGGAAATCAGAGCAAAAAGAATAGTTTGAGCTGCTGAGCCCCAGAAAGTCTCTGAAATTTGAGGCATCAAATAATTTATAAAGCATGAATAAGAACCAAAGCTGCAAAATCCGTCTTTAACAATGAGATAGGTCTTCAGATGCCCTCACCAACCTCCTAAAATCTAGCTGCTACACCATTGCTGACCTGGCAGGAGACCAGGAATTTATTCTTCAGAGAAACTGAACCCGAAAGTCTTCACTCTCTATGCAGTAAAAGATAGGGGTGAAAGTAGGGTTCCATATTGAAAACAAAAAAGCATACACCTACACGCTGATGATGTGATGATGGCCATTCTAACTCTTAACCCTTACACTATTTCCAAATAGGAATGCGAGCAGGTAAGAAACTTGAAAATGCATATCCATAGATTACTCTACAGATACACTACTTGGAAGTCTCCCATTTAAATGACAACATGATCATATTTGAGTGAGTTAACAAGATTTTCTGACACCCACAGATCTAACAGTTTTAGCATCTCAGATAAATGTAATTGGACAGCCAAGTTTCCCCAGACGTTTTACATCTACCATGAAAGAAAACAAATCAGAAAAAGGGAATGGAGCTCAGAGGAAACAAAGACAGGATAAAAACTTTAACAACTCTTCTATAACACCAGAGAACTAGGACATTAGGTAGCATGAATGAAAGAAGAAGGGGGTAATATCACAATGTTTAAAAGGGTATTCAAAGCACAGACAAGTTACCAAAAATAAAGTTAGACTAACAAAAATATTTTAAGATAAAGGTGAGGAAATCTCCTAGGTAGAAAAAATAGAATAAAAAGAAAAAGGAAATGAAAATATTAGAAAAAAGATAAAAATTTAGAGAATCAGTCTGATATCCAAATAAGACCCATAGATTGATACTAAATTGTTAAATAATTAGTAATGAAACTTAAAACCCATGAATAAAAGGTATGAGTTTCCAGAGTCATAAAACTTACAGCACAAGGCATTATCATCATCAAATTGCAGAAGACTGTAGATCAGAATGAGATTGTAAGAGTTTATAGAGGGAAAAAATGTGATCACAAATGTAGGAAGGGAAAAACTGGCATGTCATCTCAACTTTAACACGGGAAATCAGAAAACCATTCAACAACTTTTTTTTTTAATTCCTACCATGTACCTTATACTTTTCCAGATGTTTAGGGATACATCTGGTTGCCTTATATATGTCCCCCCCCCCTTTTTTTAAATGTAAGATACAAATCTATACCCTTTAAGAGTCTACATTTTGTCAGGGTATGAGGAGCAGCAGGGAGAGTGTAGACAGACACAACAAAAAGGTGTATCCAATATCTTCATTAGTAAAATATTTGATTTGGAGATGATAAGAAGAGAAGAAATACTGCAACTTATTTAGGGAGCTCAAGAATGCCAGGGGGCAGGAGCAATGGTAAAATTAATTAAAGCAATAAAGGGAGGGGGTGCTGGGTGGCTCAGTCAGTTAAGCTTCTGGACACTTGATTTCTGCTCAGGTCATGATCTCAGGGTGGTGGGACTAAGGCCTGCATAAGGCTCCACAATCAGAGTCTGCTTGTCCCTCTCTCTCTGCTCTACCCCCTGCTCTCTAATAAATAAATAATTTTAAAATAAAATAAAATATAATAAAGTAAAGGTATAAAGGAGAATCATTGAAAATGGTACATTTTTGCAGTTTTTAAGGAAGGAAAGGATGTTAGTAATGCAACTATATTGAGGAGAAGCACACCAGGTAGAGAACCAGTCAGTGAAAAAGATCTGAAGTGGAAATCTGAATGTTCAGGTGTACGAAAAATGCCAGGGTGGCTGAAGTGAGTTGGGAGCCTCAAAGCAATACCTTCAAAATTCTGAGGAGAAATGCTTTCTAATCAAGTCTGGAGCCAGATAATATTTAAAAGGGGAAGCATTAAGACATCTTCAGACATGTGAGTTACTTTTCATTCACTTTTTCTAGGAACACTACAGAGGGTGTTATCCACAAAAATGTGGAAGTGAAGAGTTCCAGGATGATTATTAAAAAAAAAAAAATTAAAAAATCAACTAATATGGTCCCAAGTGTGATTTAGTGTATTGCGAGGGGTTTTACAATTCTGTCAAAGATCATGGTTTAGAATTAGAGAAACATATTTGGCAAACTAAGAATTCTTTTTAAAAAGGCAATTATTCCTATTAGGGGAAAAAATGTACAAGAAAGAAAACATAGGCATAGGGCACCACAGAGATCAGCTATGAGTAATATTCATACAGCTTTAATGACCACATTAAATACTTCAAAATATAAATACATGTTGATAGATACAGGAAGAAGTGTGCATATGGGCTAGATGAGAGTTCAATCTTCATATCCCATAAGAAGAAAAATTTTAAAATTAAGATATGGCTGTTATATGATTTAAAAATCTGGAGATAAATGCTAGAAGGACGAGCTAAGATAGATCAGTTATTCCTCTTAGAATGAAGGAGGGAGAGAGGAATTACAACTTTTTGTCATAAGCTTTTCAGTATTATTTAATGTTTTGGTATTCCTTGATACAATTAAATGAATGAAAATACATATAACCTCTTAACCTTAGAGTGATCAAAGCAAAAATAGATCTAGCTGTTGAATTACTATGTTGTACACCTGAAATTAATGAAGCATCATGTGTCAACCTGCTATGTTCAAATTAAAAAAAAAAGTTAAAAAAAAAGCAAAGATGAATGAATGAATGAATGAATGAATGAATGAATACAGTACAACATCCTAGAACTTGCTGGGGCCATAGGCAGGTGATGATAAAACTTAAAGCACATCCATATTTCCAGGTTATAAAATCTATTATAAGGATAATAACGGGGGTAGGGGGTGAAGGTGCAGAATAAATGCAATTACCATAACAATTATTTAAAATAATTCATGACCACATATTACAAATTAAAACTGGTTTCCTCTGCAGGAAGGAGGAAGGATGTGATTGTGAGGAACACAATGAGCTTCAACTGTGCACATAATATTTTACTTCATAATAATATTAACCCATGGGCACCCAGGAACCTATTATTCTTCTGTTTTCAAAATAAATGTATAAAAATACATTAACATAAAAATGATAGTTATAAGAATTTTGCTTTAAGAAACCTAGAGACTTTAATAATACCATCTAGAAGTCATGCAAAAATGTGTTATAGAGGGGTACCTGGGTGGCTCAATGGTTTAAGCCTCTGCCTTCAGCTCAGGTCATGATCTCAGGGTCCTGGGATCGAGCCCCGCATTGGGCTCTCTGCTCAGTGGGGGGGCCTGCTCCCCCCTCTCTCTCTGCCTGCCTCTCTGCCTGCCTCTCTGCCTACTTGTGCTGTCTATCAAATAAATAAATAAATAAATCTTTAAAAAAATGTGTTCTAGATCAGGAAGATCAGCTGCTGAAAAATGAAACTTAAAACAAATGAACAGCTGTAATTATTTGGAAACACTGCTTTGACATTTAGCATTGATTTTTTTTTAATAATAAGTAAGCATTTTTAAACATTATAATAAACTGAATTCTTTATAAACATAGTTAAGTAACTTAACTAAGGTGAAACTATCCCAAGCCTGATCTGGCTGAAACCTACTGACAATTGTGTAACAGAAAAACTGGAAGTTTTGGAAGGCGATCTGTTCATAAATTAAGTACTCCAAAAATTTTTTTTTTAATTCACCTGGTAATTTTATTAAGAACACTTGATAATCTTGGAATAAAAGTCACATTCAGATAATAAAAGAATATAGATGAGAGATTGAAAGCCATAAAGAAATACATACTTAAAATGGTAGGTAAGGAGTGATTACAAATCAGTAAAAATGTATATTTGCAAATAAAAAGATAATGCATGCTAAATACTAGCAGACGTTGTTCTTGACTAGTGAGATTACTTATTTCTGCCTTTATGAAATTTCCAAATTTCAGTATGGGTCTATAATATTTTGTAATGAGAAAAAAGGAATGCTTGGTAATTTTTTAAATTTAAATTTTTAATTATCTTAATTTAATTTAACAAACAATAAAATGGATTAGGAATAGAAAACAAGGAAGGGATAAAAAGAACCAAGTCAAAATAAAGTGAATTATCCCCTGCATGGGCTAAGAAAATTTTTAAGTGAAACCTCAGATTTGCAGATGACACATATCTTCTTGATGATCAAACACACAGAAGGAAATACATTTCAGGAAAAACTCTCAATAGCATAGGCAGGAAATTGGCATGAAGTAATACAATCTAGGAAAAATACTATACTTAATGGAAATTGAGCTATGAGCTCTCAGGAACCTTGTTGATATTGTGTAAACGAAACCATAAAGACAACAGATCTAAGTAACCTGAGATAGCCAGTAAGATTATTAAAACACTGGGCAACACTGAGGAGAGTATTAAAAACAAGAGAAAAGGTATTATTCTACACTTCTTACCAAAAAAAACAGTGCCTTTCACATATTCATAAGTAACTATAACTTCGAGAAGACACTGACTTTACTGGGAGGTCTGGATAAAGGGAATGATTATAGTGAAGCAGCTGCCACAGAATAAATTTTTTAAAAGATAAATATTTCAACCAGGAAAAAAATCTATAATGGAAATATACATTTGAAATCAATTGAATGACATAAAGACAGAAGTCACAATGTATCAAATACCAGTAGGGGACTTGAAATAATCCCTTAAAGCGTGGTGCAGTAAATTTAAGACAAAAGGGAATTCCAAGTATAAACCTATAGGACTTAATGGCTTATCAATGGACACAAAATAAAGAATTTTATTCAAGAAATAATTTGGACTCAAGTCCAAGTCCTTTTATATTCAACCAGCAATTAGCCTTGTGCCTTGCATCTAATAACTATTTGTAAAAAACAATCAACAATTTGAGTGAACGTTTGGAAAAATTTTCCAATTTAATAAGACCGACACCATGAAGGCAAATCATTTCTCTCCCTGGCCAGTCCTTTGGTGCCACAATCAAAAACAGAAAAGCAGCCTGAGGAATTGTGTCCCCATCTAGATATTCTACTCAGACCACAGATAGAATGAAAGTGCAACCTTTAACTTGTGGAAGGGTTACACCGCTCCGATATTTCTATTCATTGTGTCTTACAGAGCATTTACTTTGCATTTCTCTTCCCTCCACACATGCTCAGTCACACATAAAGTCCATCCCTGTCATCATTCCATGTCAGTGTTCCTTTAAAAAAAAAAATCTTCTTCATGGCCTTCTGAAACATTACTTGGGGTTTGAATATGAATTTGAACAACAGGACAGACTAGAAATAAAAGATGACAATATTATAACATTGTGTTATCTTTACAGGCAGAGAATAAAAATCCATAAAACAGTAATTACCAAGATGAAAAAATTTACTAGGCACTCATGCTTTTCAATCCTATGCTGTGTACAATATCATGTAACTTTAATTTGTGTTTATTCTATATTAACTGTTCTTTGTTTTCCTTCACTAATCACATTATTTGTCAATCTAACCTCTCTGATTAACATAGACTAGTACATAAAAGGTATATAAAAATAACCAGCATGGCCACTCTTAGGTTCACAGTAAGCATCAAAAAGTTACTACCAATCTACAGAGTATCTATGGGAAGCTGCATTAACTCAGTGTTTCTCAAACTATTTTTTCCCCCCAAACATCTCTAAAGGTAGAAAAGAATAAATTGAATATACCCTGGGGTCTGGTGGTATAGCATCCATTTATGAGCCACAACTCTGAAATTTCTTTGAGGAGTCAGACTGGATCTTTTACAAATTCAAATGAATTTTATTCTACTGCATAATATATTTATTTAATTATAAATATAGTGTTTAAAATTGCCCCCGAGTAAAATTGAGATGCCATGTACTCATGGCTTTATATATACCATGGTATATAGCACTGTGCATTTTTGACAGTTTTTGCTCCCCACATTCCAAATTGTGTGAATTTTTTATAAGGGTGGCAGAAATTTATGATAATATATTATATATTGAATCATATGCATTCGGGTGTTTTGATCAGCTGAGACATTATTTTTACTTTTTGCCTAAAAAACTTTACCGAAACTTTTACACACTAGAATCTATTTAGATCTACTGATTAAGCACTCTGCTTCCATCCTATCCCCATTGCGTTGCTCTCCTCCAAGAAATAGAGGCATTTTAAATGTTTCTGTAACACGAAAGCTTAAAATTCTTTAGTCTATGATAGGCAGCTCTATTTTTATTCCTCAAATTGGACAAAATTGCCAGAGAGAAATAAAATAAATCTTTTTATTTTAATAAAAACTGTATTTAGAAGCCCAAACGGAATCCAAAAGCCCATAATTGGAGTGGTAAAAGTAGTATAAGGATGAAACGATTACATTTTATTTTCTATTAATTTTATTCTATTGAAAAAAAATATTCCTAATTTTGAGTGCTTCCACATAGGTTCACTTTTTGATTTTGAATTTTAATGAAACTAGGACTGTCCTCTCTATATAATTTTCTATAACACACTTGCCACAGCCATATAGACTAGTGGCAAAGGACCCAGATTCTAAAGCCTTTTTATGTGCCCAAATCCTGGCTCTGCCACTTACCAGCTGTGTGGGCTCAGTGTGTTACTTAACCTCTATCTCTGCTTTCTTGTGTAAATTAAGGATAACAATAGCAGTCAGTGAGAAAATTAATTAATTATATGTAAAGAGTTCATAATATTTCCTGGTATAGAGAGTAAATATTATGTAAGACTTCACTTTTATTAGCCCTCAGTTCTTACATAAAACACTACAAACAAGATTTATCACTACCTTAAATAGAATGAGTCCAATAATTACTGCATTGAACTTTTTCTCTTTCAAGACAGTTCGTATTACTGTGGGTAAAAAGATGTGTGTGAAGGTTTTCAATAGTGATTTTATTATTTAGTATTTCCTTGTGAAGTGATTCTTACACTTAGTAATTTCCTTGCTCCCACCTGTGTCTTATAGGTTTATCCAGCTCATAAATCATAATCTTCCTCTCCTGACACACTGAAGAATGCATGTTAACAGGGCTGAAATTTAAATTCATGTGTAGAGTACTTAGAATGATAAAGAAAATTAAGCTGGAATGCGCACAGACTCATTTCATGCAATCCAGTATTTGGTGGTAGAATAGTTCTCTGCCTTAAGCCAAAGGATTGTTTTAAAAGATCATAAATAGATCTCCTTCTATAATTTTGTTAGCTTTTTCATTCAAATGGGTTCTATCTGGCTGTGTACTTTTTCACAACAGAGCTTACAGCAAGTATAGATTTATCTCATATGACAGGTCAGCTCTCAGAGTAAAAACTAAATCAAAGAATCAGTAATGTAAATGTCAACAAACCCCTCCTTCATAAAAACAACTGCTGTGTACTTAAGAAATATTAAATAAAATCAAATATGATGACAATTGGCAATCTCCTGCTGATGCAGATATTCCTTTAAAGAGCTATAAAAACCAGATTCTTCTTCCACCAAGGCACAAAGAATTTCCAGAGCTTGCAATTTCTTCCTGAAATAATATAGTATAAAAACAAATCCTAATTTAAATATTCATGTCTTCATTTTATTTAATAGTATGCTACGGTGACTGTAGATATTACACTTTAATATCTGTGATGTTTCTTCCTGTTTCATAACAGCTAAAATAAGAGCCACCTTTGAGAGTCATATTATAGGCATTGTTATGAGGCTCATATTTTCTGTCTTTGAGAGATGTGTTCTCCTACTAATAATGACAACACCCTGACACTCAGAATAAGTACCTTCTCCAATGCACACGCCACATTTTTTTAAAATTAGGAAATAATCCACTGGCCAAGGAGACAGACATTAAATTCAAACGTACCTTCAAACAACAGTGATCTAACATCCCTACAGAACTGAAGCAGAAGAGATGAAACATGGTATTTAGCACAACACTAACACAAAAACCTACAGGATTTAATCTGGTCCCTGAACTTCCTGAAGATCAGGAAAAAAAATCAGCTGAGACTCAACATTTAAAGGATACTGCCAATAAATACACCTAAGATAATGCAAATGTATTTCACAGAGTTGTCATTTTGACTAGAAACATCTAAGAAATGAGCTCCTTTTAAAAGTTCCCTCAGAAAAGAAACAAGGCTCATCTCCTTTAAATAGCACACCCAAAAGTGCTCCTTTATTAGTTTGGAAGATAGAAAAAGAAACATTCAACAAAATGATCATAGTACATTAAAAAGCTAACATATGCTTTCCCTCTTCTTGCCTCACTCTCCCCCCCCCTCTCTCTCACACACACACACCCACTCCCACACACCACACATACACTGACACACATAAAACATACACATCTGTGTGCACACACACTCCTATGTGCAGACTACACAATACAGCAACAGGTTTGCTGTGGTTTTTTTGCAAGGAGCCTATCTGGAGAATAGGATACATTACCACATAGGCTGTCAATTATGCTAGAATCCAGGAGACATTAAATAATAAAAGATATCCTAATATTTTAAAGAAACTGTTTTTCTCCCTCGAGATTATATCTACTAATGAAATCCACTCTATGTAAAAGCTAATTTCATTGTGGGAAGAAAATGTTATAGGACCTTTTTTTTTTATTGCTTTTACTTAAAAATGATGGTAATATCTTTTCACACGAAATTAAAGAAACAAACTAGGAAGCAGTTTCAATTGAAAGGTACTTCAAGCAGAAGGATGATCATTTGGAAGGAGCATAGCTTCCAATCCTAGCTGTTACTTATTAGCTATGGAACCCACATCAAGCAGTTTTACCTATGTGATATTCAGGGAAATGTGACCTAAGCTACCCAAGGTTTGTTGTCCCTGATGACAGGTTTGGACACATAACCCATGCAGGATCTTCAGTGATTAATGGCTACCTTAGAGGTAGGAGACCTTTCTTTTGAGATTTAAAGTCCTAAAGACTATCTAACCCTGAAAGGGCCTGCTTAGGTGCCTTGTGGAGATATCCTTAATAGATCACAATTTATGACAAGGGAGGCAAGAATATACAGGAGGGAAAGGACAGTCTCTTCGATAAATAGTGCTGGGAAAACTGGACAGCCACATGCAAAAGAACGAAACTGGACCACTTTCTTACATTACAAAAAAAAATAAACTCAAAATGAGTTAAAGACCTAATCTAAGACCTGAAATCATAAAACTGCTTAAAGAAAACATAGGCAGTAATTGTTTAGACATCTGCCTTAGCAACATTTTTTGAATATGTCTTCTGAGGCAAGGGAAATAAAAGCAAAAACAAAGTCAATCTACTAAATGGAAGAAGATATTTGCAAATGAAGTATCCAATAAGGGGTTAATATCTTTTATAACTTTTATAACAAACACCAAAAAAAACAAATAACTTGAAAGGGAAAACAAATAAACAAACAAACAAAACAAATAATCCCATTAAAAAAAAGGCAGAACCCTTGAATAGACATTTTTCCAAAGAAGACATATAGATGGAAAATAGAGACATGAGAAGATGCTCAACATTACTAATCATCAGGGATATACAAGTCAAAATCACAGTGAGATACCCCTTTACACCCATCAAAATGGCTAGAATCAAAGATTCTAATAATAACAATGTGTATTATTAATACATATAGTATACATATAATAATAACAAATAATAACAAATAACAAATACATATAATAATAACAAATAAAAACAAACAAATAATAACAATAGTGTGGACATGGAGAAAAAGGAACCCTTGTACACTGTTGGTAGAAATGCAAATTGTGATAGCCACTGCAGAAAACAGTATGAAGGTTACCCAAAAAATTAAAAATAAAAATACTATACGATCCAGTAATTTCACTATTTGAGTATTTACCCAAAAGAAAAACAAAAACGGGCACCTGGGTGGCTCAGTTGGTTAAGCGTCTGCCTTTACCTCAGGTCATGATCCTAGTGCCCTGGTATCAAGCCCTGCGTCGGGGTCCCTGCTCAGCAGAGAGCCTGCTTCTCCCTCTGCTTCTCCCTCACCCCTCTCGTGCTCTCTCTCTCAAATAAATTCTTTAAAAAATACATTCAAAAAGATGTATGCACCCCTATATTTATTGCAGCATTATTTAAAATGGCCAAGACAGGGAAGCAACCCAAGTGTCCATTGATAGATGGATAAAGATGTGGTGTATACATATAACAGTGGAATACTACTTAGCCATAAAAAATGAGATCTTGCCATTTTTGACACATGGATGGGCCCAGAGGTTACTATGCTGAGTTATATCAGAGAAAGACAAACACCATTTGATTTCGATTATATGTGGAATCTAAGAAACAAAACAAAGCAAAACAGAAACAGGATCATAACTATGAGGAACAAAATGGTGGTTGCCAGAGGGGGCAGATGTTGGGGTGAGTGAAATAAGGTGATGGGGATTATAAGGTACAAACTTCTAGTTATAAAATAAATAAGTCATGGGGAGTACATGGCATAGGGAATATACTCAATAATGTAGTAACACTGGTGACAGAATTGCATGGTGGGTAGAATTGCTATATCATTATGTTGTATACCTACAGCTAGTGTAACACTGTAGGTCAACTGTACTTTAATAAAAAAAAATAAGGTAAACAAAGAGGAGAGAGAGCAGAGTCCTGATGAACTGATTGCAGCCCCTGGTCAACAAGTGGCTAAATCAGACCTCCTCTACACTCTCTGGGCAGAAGGTGAACAAAGGCTAAATTTGCATTTCTGCATGTGCAACTGAAGACCAATATAAGAAAAACTACCTATCCTTTTAAATTCTAGGCTAAAGTATCTAGGATAGTACATAGAAGGTATTCAACAATGTTAATAATTATTATTACTATTAATATAAAAGAGCGATCCTCTTTCTTTTACAGAAGGTCTGAATTGCCCTCTGAATACGCAAAATTTAATTTTGTTAAATTCAACTACAGTTACTTGTAATGAAGCCTAGTATCTCAGTAAACTAAGATTGTCAAGAGCTGAAATGATCTCTTCTCATATTTGAATCTTGACCACCTAATACAGTGCCTTATTTATGGTAGATGCTCAAAAGATATTTGTTGTTGGCAATGTATGGAATTAATTTCTATTATTGTTAGCTAATATCCAGGTTACCATAAACACTAGACCACTCAGGTGAATTTTCAAGAGCTATTAAAATATAATGCACTATAAGGAAATATTTTCCATATAAAGAAAGTCTTTCATATTCCAATTCAGAAAATAATAATTGTTAGGAATTGAAGTGTTTTTTTTTTAAAATAGTTGTGAGGCTTGATATTGCTTATAAAACATGGAAACTTAAAAAAAAATTAAAAGATTCTTCTCAAGATGGGATTGGGAGGGAAACCAACCATAAGTGACTCTTAATCTCACAAAACAAACTGAGGGTTGCTGGGGGGAGGGGGGTGGGGAGAAGGGGGGGGGGGTTATGGACATTGGGGAGGGTGCTTTGGTGAGTGCTGTGAACTGTGTAAACCTGGCGATTCACAGACCTGTACCCCTGGGGATAAAAATATATGTTTATAAAAAATTAAAAATTAAAAAAAATTAAATTAAATTAAAAAAATTAAAAGAATAAAGGATTTTTAAAACAGGAAAGTCAAAATGGACAAACAGCCTCTTCATAGCATGTGGAGAGCTTTGGGGACAATGAGAAAGTTTTCCCTCTGTAAAGGAGACCTAACTTTGATGACAGAGATTGAAAATACCAGAAGAATTTATCCTACAACCAATGCCTAGGGGCTTGCATCTCTCACTCAGATCACAATAGATCACTTTGTAACTCAGACTCAAGTTATACTTCCATGGATGTGCTTGATATGTTGATAACTTCGTAACTCCTTTATTATGCATTATAAATGAAGACTTTTAATTTTAAACATCATGCTGGAGGGAGATTTCTTTCAGAGGATATTGGCCCTAACACTGAGCCAGGATTTTGATTTGAAAATGGCACCATGTTTCCTGTAGTATCTTCCTTTTAATAACAGTTACCATTCATTGAGGACTTTTCTCGACCCAGTGCTACTAGTCACCTGTTATCACATCTAATCCCCTTGACAATCTTGTGAGGAAAGAATCCCTTTTTCACAGCATTAAAAAAATAGAGAGTTGAAGGCACTTGCACAAGGTCAACAGCTAGTAGAAGGGAAAAAAACTACAGTTCAAATTCATACTTGTCTGATTCCACAGTCAATGCTTTTTACTGGCTCTGTGGAAATGGCCATCAGTGAAACTTCACACAGACCAAAATAATAATAATAATAATAATAATAATAATAATAATAATAGAGTCGCATTATGGTTGAGACCATCTGCTGAACTTCAAATATTATGCTATTAGATCCCTCTTTTTCTTCTCTATCATAAATACCCAAAAGTCTGACAAAATTTCAATAGCTGAAGTTTATGTTATTTTCCATGTCCTTGGTGCTATACCATGTGAGTGTTTCAAGTAAACTAAATCATAATATCTAATATTTACTCAGTGCTTACTTGGTGCTAGGGCCTCTGCTGAGCACCTCACATGCATATATCTACATATCTATATGTCAGTGAGTGTAGGTATATATGGAAAATAACAGTATGTATGTATACATACATGTATATGTATATGTAATCTTCACGATACTTTTTTTTAAGATTTTATTTATTTATTTGACAGACAGAGAGATCACAAGGAGGCAGAGAGGCAGACAGAGAGAGAGGGAGGAAGCAGGATCCCTGCTGAGCAGAGAGCCCGATACAAGGCTCGATCCCAGGACCACGGGATCATGACCTGAGCCGAAGGCAGAGGCTTTAACCCACTGAGCCACCCAGGCGCCCCCTTTACGATACTCTTAAAAGGAAGGTTCTGCGACCCCAATTTAGTCAAGGCTCAGAGATTATGTAACTTGCCTGAGGTCATAAAGCTAATAAGTGAGAGAAGGGTATTCATCCCCAGGAAACATGGCCCTGTAACTCCCCTAAATCAGTTTCTAACAACGGCGCTTAACATGTCACTGACTGGAAAACTAAGAACTTGCCACTAAAAGTTAAGTAAGCAAAATGTCCATAAGACTTATGGTACTTCTAGTATTAGTAGAGTGTAGATGGAGAAACACTGTAAATAAAGTCCACCCAGGGCCTCCTCTGAGGCACTGCTCTGCCTCGCTCCTCACCCATCTTCCTATCATGTGTTCTCCTTTCCTGGCTCCTTAGTGAGGAGTTGCTTCAAAACTGATGGGTCAGGAGAAGTGAGTGCTCTTTCCCAGAGCACTGGGAAATGCCCTTTCTCAATGCCCTTTCTCCCTCCTGCCAAGCCTGTGCCAATCCCAGAGCTTCTCCCCTGGCTGCAGTCCAGTGTATCATTTTCTCTGTGCACCCCACATTCACTAGAGGAATAAGCCCGTATCATGCCATATTTCATTTTATTCATTTCTCCATCTGTCTAAAAAATGTTTCTTGAGTTCAGCAATCATTGTCTTGGAACTTTAAGCATCGTATACAGTACCTGATATATTTTAAGCACATAAAAAATATTTTTTGTGATATTTTGAATTCCCTAAATTCTCCATGTAGCTTTCACACATATTCATTTAGGATCAAAATATTTCAGAAATCATCAGAAATAAAACAATAAAGGTTCACATTTTTGTTGGCTGTCTAAAACCCTCAAACACATCAAAAGAATTTTTAATTTTCCCCAAATTGGTTCATCTTTAACACTAGGTGGTAAATGTTAGGCTGTCACATAAAATATATGCCCTTAAGTTTAAAGATGTGATTATTTTCGTGAAAACTGAGCATTTCACCTGCATCTATAAAAATTTTAAAACTTTAAAGTAAGACGTAAGCATTTAAAATGAAAGCAAAAATAATTACCCTATTTTAAAGTACTGAATATATCATGTTGGATTTTTTTAAGTAAATGTATCTAAATATACATACATTCAGTAGCCAAAAAAAAAAGTTCTTTACAAGCTCATCAAATATTTCTCTTCCGTCCTGTCTTCCCTGTCTCTTCATCTCTCCTTCCTCTGTTCCCACCCTTCTTCAATTTTGTTTTTTTCTGATTTTGATACTTGTGTTCTTTGTCCCTGTGAGTTATCTGGCATTCTTCTGACCTCCCACAGGGTTAATTCATCAAGCAATTTGAAACGCTCTTCCCTCTGCTTCACTTTAATTGAGAGAGCAACAGGTTTGCCCTAAGATAATGAACAAGAGGAGACAAGAGGGGGGAAAAAAGACCCTTCGGCCTCGTCTAGTTTTGAGTTCCAGCTCTCCCACTGGGAACTGTGTGACCTTGAGAAATTAAGTAACCTTCTCTTCATATTTTTAATGATATTAAAGTTAGACAGCCCTCACTGGGGTTATCGTGAGAACCAAATAAGATTAATTATTACTTCTTAAAAACATTAAAAAATTCTCACTATATTCATCCCAGATCTGGAGTGTGCCCTGGGAAATACCAAATTTCTAATTTCCATAATTTTGTAGTTTCACACTAATGTTCAGATTTGGGATGACTGAAACACATGCACACTGTATGTATGGAAAGAGCCAGTGGTGTGCCGAGTATGAGAGCAGACAGACTGGGTCAGATGAAGGAATAAAACAAATAAGTCTGTGTTTTAGAAAGATAATCCAGAAGTATACATTGGAAAGTGACAAAGGTATTTTACAGAACCAGTATAATCTCCGCATATGAAGAGAGAAATTGGTAATCCTGTAGAGTTCCCAAGACCAGTTCATGGTAGCCCAACCTCAGAGTGACCATCCTATCCAAACACAAGTCTGATCACCAAGGTGACATTAAACCCCTTTCCGGTTATGTACTTTATTTAGATTTTCCCAGCCTTCACCTCCCCAAGACTGTTCCTGTCCTATCCTTCTCTAGTTTAGCTAATGACCCGGCTTCCTAATCCAAAGCAAGAATTTAGGCCACATGCATGGACCCCTTAAAACTCCCACCCTCTCATCTCTGTGTTTTTATGGCTACATCAACTCTCATGTCCTCTCCTACAGTTACAAAAGAGGTCTTCTCTCTTCTTCTCAAAGTAAACCTGTCACCTGTTCAAATCTGAGTCATTCCTGCTTCAGGGAAAATCTTCCTGGGCTATTTATTTTCTCCTTTGCACTTCACCCTCTCCCGGCAATTTCTTCATTCTGCCCAAACTACGATGATATTTAAGCCTAACTTCTCAAAGTTTTTCCTGTCAGCATCTCCCCCCACCTCCCACAATTCCTCTCTCTGTTCCTTCACAATCAAGTTGAACCAAATACATATATATGTGTACATATATTATACATATGTGTAATATTTGTACATACTACATATATATATGTAATTGATATACATACACGCATGTAGCGGCTCAGAGAGTTAAAGCATCTGACTCTTGGTTTTAGCTCTGGGCGTGATCTCCGAGTTGTGAGACTGTGGAGTCTGCTTGAGACTTTCTCTCCCTCTGCTCTTCACCCATCTCACCACCCCTTCCTCCTGGGCTCTCAAGCATGCACACTCCCTCTCTCAATACATTTTTAAAAATATGTAAGAACCATGGTCTAATTTCCTCACTTCGAATTCACTCATCTTTTTTTGGAAAAAAATGTTTATTTTTATTTTAAAAGTAATACATGCTTATTATATAGGAAAATATAATCTTTTTAATTACCTACAATCTCATTAGGGGTTTTATCCCTTCATTCACCTCATGAGTAACTTACTTCCAAATTTTTTTTTAAATATATTTTTCTCAAGATGCTTAACTCTTATTTATTTATTTATTTATTTATTTATTTTTAAAGATTTTATTTATTTATTTGACAGAGAGAGATCAGAAGTAGACAGAGAGGCAGGCAGAGAGAGAGAGGGAAGCAGGCTCCCTGCTGAGCAGAGAGCCCGATGTGGGACTCCATCCCAGGACCCCAAGATCATGACTTGAGCCAAAAGCAGGGGCTTAACCCACTGAGCCACCCAGGCGCCCCACTAACTCTTTTTTAAAAATATTTTATTTATTTATTTGACAGACTGAGATCACAAATAGGCAGAGAGGCAAGCAGAGAGAGAGGAAGGGAAGCAGGCTCCCTACTGAGCAGAGAGCCCGATGTGGGGCTCGATCCCAGGACCCTGAGATCATGACTTGAGCTGAAGGCAGAGGCTTTAATTTACTGTGCCACCCAGGTGCCTGCCAACTTTTTTATATGTCATATATATGAGTACAAAATATAAAATTGGGATTGTATATTGGATATACAAGTTTAAAATACTGTTCTTCACTCAGCATCTCATGGATAGAACAATGTTATCAGATTCCACTGTTTATTTAATGCTTTTCTTACAGATAGAGACATAAAGAAAGAGCAATTAATTTTAATGAAAGGGTTAAATCAAGCTTCCATTAGAAGCTCAGAAAATCCAAATGAATCATAAGGAAAAAAAAATATGCAAACCAATAGCTAAAATACTTTGCCACACTATTTCTTTATGATTCTCTCCCTCACACTATACTAAAACATTCTATAGATTTGGAATCTTATTCATCTTATATTCCCATATCTAGCATTCTATTTGGCACAGGATAATACCTAATCCAAGCTGGTGAACATTAATAAACAAAGCCTATGGGCCTGCATGAGAAAAGCTATGTATGATATAACAGTTTATTTTCCAAACAATTTAATAAGCCACAGAAGGTACAGATCATTAAATTTATATTTAATGGCTATAATTAGGAAGAAAATATAAATCATCATTCTATTTTCCTTTTTTATCTACAGTTAAAAAGTATGTCTCCCAATCTTCTTAAATAATTTACTTTTGGAATCCAAAGAGGCATACCTACCAAATGTTAACAGAATTATCAACAAAAAAAATCTCAACTTTCAGAAAGTAATATGAGAATTAAAATTAAAAGTGGGCAATGTCCAAACTGGATGCTGATTTGGAGGAAAAGTAAAAACAAGCAAACAAAAAAACAAAAAAAAAAAACCTATGATCACTCAAACTTGTCGGATCTGTTATCATCTGATCCTCTTTTTAACCAATAATTACAGGCTATATAAACTGGAGTTGCATGTATTTTGAGAGAAAATATCCAGTGTTCAAGTAATGTGTTTTTGGTTGGTGATAATATTTTGTAATCTCGATATATTTGGTTTCTACTGTTGCGTAACAAATTGCCACAAACTCAATTACTTAAAAGAAAATGCATTTATTATAATACAGTTTCTGCAGGCTCGGAGTTGGCATAGATTGGTCTTCTGCTCAGGGGCTCAGAGACTGCAAACCGGGCACTGGCCCAGCTATGCTTTCTTGCTTGTTATCACCCAAGGGCTGCTCTCAGCTCCTGGAGGCCCCCAAAGTTCCTTGGCATGGCACCCTCTCACAACATGGCTATTTGCTTCTTCAAGTCTAGCATGAGAATTCTTCTGAACTCTAGATGCTCTTTTTTTTTTCTTTTTTTTTTTTATTTGTTTGACAGGCAGAGATCACAAGTAGGTGGAGAGGCAGGCAGAGAGAGAGGAGGAAGCAGGCTCCTGCTGAGCAGAGAGCCCAATGTGGGGCTTGATCCCAGCACCCTGGGATTATGACCTGAGCTGAAGGCAGAGGCTTTAACCCACTGAGCCACCCAGGCGCCCCTAGATGCTCTTTTTGAGCTCACCTGATTAAGCCAGGTCCACTCAGGATAATCTCCCTTTGAATTCAAAGTAATCTAATTAGGCACCTGATTTATATCTGAAATTTCCCTTCTACTTTGTCAAAAAACGTAACCTAATCAAGGGATTGACATCCCATCATATTCAAAGGTCCCACTCATAGTCAAGGCGAAGTAATTACAGTTGACCCTTGAACAACCATGGGTTTAACTGGGTGGGTCAACTTACAAGCCTTCTTTTTTAAGAATTGATAGCAAAGGTCATAAGGCATTTACTTAAAACTCCCACCCCAGTCTCCATGGCTACTAGTTCAGAGGTCATGCCTGCTGCTCTCTGAGTACTGGGGAGGCCCCACCAAAGATGTCAGCAGCCTCTGGAGGCCCAGGGCTCCCAGTCACCTGATGTCCCAATAGGATGGTCAGGTCAAGCTGGGGGCAGGGACAGGAAGCTAGGCTGAAGTGTTAAAAGGTGCCCAGAGGAACAGCACTGTTCAGGGAGCCCCATGTGCCCATCCTTACCCCTGCCAGTCCCCCCACCACTCCTCTGTGCACCAGGCTCCAGGGCTCTTCAAGGACAGCCATGGCCTTGGGTCCCTCCCAGGCCAGGCCTGGACCCCTCCCTATGCTGGTGTCTTGGTCCCATGGTTTCTTCAGGGACAATGCACTCACAGGTAGCCAAAACTAGATGGCCACAGGCCAGGTGTTCACCTCCATGTAGACGGAGGCAGCTACCCTGCATCTCCAGCATGCCATCCCCACTCGAGGGCTGCCCAGAAGCCACCACTGCTGAGCCATGGCTACCTAGGATACAGAACATGGCTATCCCAGGGCCAGCCCCCCACCTCCCCACCAATGCTGCTGTTCTTCGAGCCGCAGCATCCCCTGCGCTGACCAGTGGACCTACACGCTACTTTTCTCAATATACATACAGTACTGTAAATGTATTTTCTCTTCCTTATGATTATCTTAATGGTTTGTTTTTTCTAGCTTACTTTATAATATATATTACATGTAACATACAAAGTATGTATGAATCAACTATTTGTTATTGGTAAGGCTTCTGGTCAACAGTAGGCTACTTGTAGTTAAGTTTCTGAGGAATCAAAGGTTTTATGTAGATTTTTGACTACGACTAGGGTCAGGGGAGGCCTCTATAACACCCTTCCCACCCCTTTGCTGTTCTGTTAACTGTATATAGGACTGTATCCCTGGTTTCGGAATCCTTGGGGGCCATCTTAAAACTAAATAACCTAAATTGCCCCACAAGTGATTATGTATACACAAAGCTCTCAGTAATCCAAATTAGTCACTTAAAAAACAACCATGATTAAAAATTACTGACTCCATGTGCACCTGGGTGGCTCAGTCAGTTAAGTGCACGACTCTCAGTTTCAGCTCAGGTTATGATCCCAGAATCCTGAGATCTCAGAGTCGTGAGATCAAGCCCCTCTTCTCTCTCTTCATTCAGCAGAGTTTGCTTGAGATTCTCTCCCTTTTTCTGTCCTTCCCCTTCTGCGCCTCTCTCCACGCTCTCTCTTTAAAATAAATTAAACTCTTTAATAAAAAAATTACCAACCCCAAATATTTAATTTACGTGTCGCTATTGAAACTGACATTTAATTTTAACTTCATTTTGTGGAAAATGAGTAGAGATTTAAGCTCAAGCTACTGTAACAACTGCTTTTAGTTAAATGCCTATCCCCAGTTATTAGTACCTGGATGTCATGACAGCCAGAAGGAGAATGAAATAAGAACAGCAGCTGTTCCCACTCGCAGCTGCAGGAGTGTGACATGGATCAGATGGATTAGTAGGCAAGCTGGTTGGTCAGGCTAATAACAGTGATGCTGATTAAAAAGTCCAGGAATGAGAAGCTTGCTATAACAAATATATCTTACTGACATAAATTTTTCATAGGACTAGGTATTCAAAATTCTAACAGATGGTCACTAGAGGAAAAGGCACAATTAAATCTTCTAAAATGCATTTTTAATCAAGTCTTTTAGGTAAGTGAGACACATTTATGAATATACTTCATACTGGTATTCTCTTAGGTATTTCAAGACCATGGATGCATCTTTGTTCAGCCTGCTCTGATACATGATAAATACTTGCCATCCAGCCATCCCTTAATGACATGAAATGACTGGATGTTATGCCCCTCACTGCCATGTCTACTCTTTTCTCAAAAGGTAACCTGCTTTCCCATATCCCTCTGAAGTACGGCATGGGAAGTTTATGTTTTCCATATTTAACTTAGCAAACAGAAGATAAACAAGGGCCATCACCTTTCTTACTTTAGATCAGTGGTTTGCAAACTTTGGGTGTGCATTAAGGATTCTGGTAAAAATGCACATTTCTGTACTCAAATCCAGATTGTGATTAATTCCTTTAATCTGGGTAGAGCCCCTTGAATGTACATTGTTCAACATCCTTGATGATTTGGACTCAGGTGAACCACACACCACTGTTTGAGAACCATGCCTATAAAAATCATCAAACATTCCATCAGCTTTTTTGTGATCCTACCACAGATAGACACCTAATGAATTTCCTGTTCACTGAGCCCCTGAGAATTATAAATACTGGTTCCTATGCAGTATGAAATGATCAATTTCGGGGAAACAAATTACAAGAGTTTTGACATATCACTACTAAATTGCATCACAATAGACGTATCACTCTAACCTTTGAAAAGCTTTTGAAATCTTCATTTCATCATACTAATATGTACTGAATGAGTTTGCCATCATAAATATATAAGTGGTCTCCCCAAATCTTTGTGAACATCAATGGCTCTTTTTTCACCAGATGCCCCCATCTGACTATCCGAGATTTTCTTTGCATCTGTGCAATAGGTACTCTGACAAGGTAGACTTGTTTCTCCTTCTCTTCTTCATCTATGTCATATAGTTGCACTCCTAGTATTCTTCAACATTATTCATAAGTAGAATTTGGTGGTTCCTTTCTAATATGATTTCCAATATTGTGTTTGTTTGTTTGTTTGTTTGTTTTTTGATACACTAGTGACTAGAAAAAACTTTTGAAACTCTCATTGTCTCCCGGCCGTTTGGAAAAATGTATTCTATGCAAGCCCTCAAAGAAAATCAGAGTTATTTCCAAAAAGCAGAAGTTGCCCAAGACGTATTCTCTGATCACACAGTAATAAGATCTAGGTACCTTAAAAAGTACACAGCCTATGTTTTTAAAGAAAAAAATACATATATATTAGAGTATGTAGAAATGCAACGCAATGAGAGTCCTGTAGAGCAAGGCTGAGGAAAGCTTCCACAGAAGGCACTCTTCCACATCAACGACAGCCTAGCCAGCACATTGTCCAAAGGTCTCCAGAACATTCCCTCAACTCCATGCCTTGCCACCCAAGTGAGTTCCCCTTTGGTAAGTACTTGGGCTTAATACAACCAAAGCAGTGATAAAAAGAATCTTAAAAAACTGTAAGAGAAGCAAAGAATTAGTGATGTATAATTGCTCAATATGCCCTGTAATACATGGGTAAAAAAATATGTGATATTTTAAATGTCATCTAAAATAACACTCAATATGAACAATCCCATTAAAACATATCTCTACAGAATTCTACTGAAACTATATTATTTATTCCACAAAAGCATCAACTACAGAAATCTGGCATTCCCAATATACACAACTGGGAAACAAAAGTTTTAATCTTCGGGCGCCTGGGTGGCTCAGTGGGTTAAGCCGCTGCCTTCGGCTCAGGTCATGATCTCAGGGTCCTGGGATCGAGTCCCGCATCGGGCTCTCTGCTCAGCAGGGAGCCTGATTCCCCCTCTCTCTCTGCCTGCCTCTCCATCTACTTGTGATTTCTCTCTGTCAAATAAATAAATAAAATCTTAAAAAAAAAAAAAGTTTTAATCTTCATAACAACAGTATTCAAACACACACATACACAAATTTAGAATCAATTTAAATGAGTCAATTCATAATTTAAAAAACTAAATTAAAAGAATAATAATTTATTCAATGTTTTTCAATGCTGTCCATCTTTTTTTACTTTTCCTTTTAAACTGAAGAAAAGGATTTCTGTAGTTCAGTGAAATCTCAATAAAGCAGCAATTTAAATGACAATAGTATAGATACTTCTAAATGCTACTGGAGACATACAGTTATTTTAAAAGCACCTGAGTGAAAACCTTTGCTGATCAAGATTTTTTCAAGTTTCTCTTAAAATAATTCAATAAAAAATAGAAAGGGAAAAAATAATAGATGAGATGGGTGAATAACCACAAAAGTTACGGCTATGAACAAAGCTTAATGTCCAAAACAGATCTTGAATAAGATGAGAAAGCAGAAGTCAAGAGAAGGTCACACTATTTGTGCTTCAGTTGTTTGGTTTGCTTTTAAACACGTATCTTGGAATTGTTTTCTGAGCTTGTTTTAATGAGATTGTGTTTTGCTGTTCTTGTGTGGTAGAACACTTTCAGCATAGCTAAATTTTCAGTTTTCTCTGAAAAGAGATGTTCTTTTCAAGCTCAGATGAACAGAGACCAACATTGGCCCCCTTCATCTTCTACCTCTGAACTGCTTGGTGACAGAGGAATATGTGGACAAGGTGATGACCCCTGGTAGCATGGTGTATTTGAAAAATACAGGAGATGATAGCATGTCAGGCACACAGAATAAAAGTACCACCTACACAAACATATAAGAATACATTCGCATTTAATGGTGTGCCTTGTTAATGAAGCTCCTTATTACGTTTCTCACTTATATATTTACCAACTCTTTTTTTTTTTTGTTCTAAACTCATCTATTTGCTTAGCACGTCATTTTTTGGTTTCTGAATCTTGAAAACTGTATTTTAAAAATCTCTTTAAAAAAAAATTAGAGGGGCACCCGGGTGGCTCAGTCATTAAGCAACTGCCTTTGGCTCAGGTCATGATCCCTGGGTCTTGGGATCGAGCCCTGCATCGGGTTCCTGTTCAGCAGGAAGCCTGCTTCGCCCTCTCTTACTCCCCCTGCTTTGTGTTCCCTCTCTCATTCTCTCATTGTGTCTCTTTCTGTCAAATAAATAAATAAAATCCTCAAAAAAAAAATAAAATAAAAATAATAAAAAATAAATAAATAAAACATTACAGAACCAAATAATTAGTGAAATACAAAGTCAAATTTCACAGTCAAGAGAATCAAGCTAAATAAGAATGCACAGAATGTTGGGGCGCCTGGGTGGCTCAGTGGGTTAAAGCCTCTGCCTTTGGCTCAGGTCATGATCCCAGGGTCCTGGGATCGAGCCTGCATCGGGCTCTCTGCTCAGCAGGGAGCCTGCTTCCTCCTCTCTCTCTCTCTGCCTGCCTTTCTGCCTACTTGTGATCTCTGTCTGCCAAATAAAATAAATAAAATCTTAAAAAAAAAAAAGAATGCACAGAATGTTCATAAAAAAGCAGGGCTACTTTTTCAATTAATTTCATTTTGTTCATTCATTCATTCATTCATTCATTCAACAAATCTACTACCTATCTTAGGTGCATCTTTCAAAAGCTTTCAGATTAATCTTCCTAACACAAATTTTGATTATGTATTTTGCTTTTCAAGAGCTCACAATAAATCTCTCCCACCTCATTACCTCAACTTCCCTAGCATCTCATATTATATGGTTGGAAACTAGTAGACTTTAAGTCAGTGTTTGTTCCAAGTTTGAGATAAATTCATTTAACCTAAATTGTTCTTCCTTATTCTGAAAGCTTTCTATTCCCTTTCTTCACTCCAGCAAGCCTTATTTTCCACCATTGCCCAAAGAAAGCAAGACAATTTATCTTAAAAGCCCCATGCTTGTTTGATGACATTGCTCTTGACTTCTTTATAGAATATGTGGTCCAGTACTTCTAGAAATATTACACATATCTCATTAATATTTATACTATAAATATACATACATTATATTTTTATATGTATACAGTAACATATATTATATATATGATCGTGTTCTGCATATCTAACATACTCTTTTTGATTCTATAGCTGCCAAGTCATATCTCAGGATAAGAATACACTCTTAGTTGTAGCCAGGCAGATAACCAAAATATTTGCCGCAAAAATGTGATATATCCTTTATTCATTCATAAATACATTATCTGTTTATTCCCTTGCTCAATATCCATTCATTCCAACAAATGCTTTTAGGTGTCTGCCAGTGCCAAAACAGTCTGCTAAGGATTCAAGAGTGTGATGGTAAGGAAAAGAGAAATATGCTTGCCCTCTTAAAGCTTACAGCAGAGAAAAAAGAAGCACTAATCAACCCACTCAAAAAGTCAACAGCTATAATACATGATGAGTGCTAAAAATGGAAAAGCATAGGAAACAACAGTACCCTAACAAGGGAATGTGATCTAGTGAGGGGATAGGTGGCAATCTAATGAGATTTCTCTAAGGACATGGTATTTCAACTGAAGTTTGAAAAAAATGAGTAGGGGAGGTGGGGGTAATCTTCCAAAGACTAGGAAGCCTCAGAGATAAGGGCTTTTTAAAGCAGTGGAGAGAATGGAACATATTCAGAAAATCAAAGGAATCCAGTATGAACAACATATCACCTGAAAAATAGTGGCACAACCCATCACATGCCAGAATGATGAAGGCCTTTTTTGGTCTTAATTATAAAAACAATGGTAGACCATTATAAACTTTAAAATAGGGGAGTGACAACCATCTCAGGCTGCTGTGAGGAGAACAAATGAGAATGGGCAAGAACGGGGACGAGAAGTCTTAGAAGGCCATGATGGGTCTTGCTCAGAGCAGAACCAGGAGAGACAACACAATCTGCTTAGGAGAAACACCTGTTTCTCAGAGGAGGTGGTGCTTGAGCTAATTAGCCTGTGAGAAGTAGGCGTTGGTCAATAAGATAATGGAGAGATACCTATTCCGGTTTCTACTCAATCTGCTTGATCATTGCTTTTTTATTGACCCTACTGTTCTTCTCTGCTTTTGATTATGTCCTGCACTCTGAACTCACTTCCTTGTAACTACAATATCCATTTGCTTTCTCATCCATGGGTGGGCTTCCTGAAATCTTTCTTTCTGCCTCCCTCTAAAATCTTTATGCATTTAATCTTTTGTTTATCCATATGCTTAAGTTTCTACTGGGTATTAAATATTCTGTTGATTACCAAAAAATAAATAAATGAATCATGAGCAGTTGCAAACCTTATAAAACTCAAAGTCAGTTGAAGAAGAGGATGTTGTAAATCGATTCATGCTTTCATTCAAGACATCTTTATTAAGTAGCTGCTGTGTACTAAGCATAAGGATACAGAAGTGAAAAAAAAAATGGTTGATCTCTTGGTGCTTACCTCTAGTGAGGAAGATAAATCATGACACATCAAGATAAAGACAGGATAAGATACAGAGACAGGAACAAAAAAGAAAATTGTTAATATCAAGAGGGTAGAAGTGTACCCATTTTTGTTGAGTGTTGACAAAGGAGAGTTTGCCAAGCCAAATTGCGGAGGAAAGCCTTTTATAGACTAGGTGATGAGCATGCAAAGGATCTGAATGGAGTAGAGACATTAAAAGTTGCACACCTTTAGTTTTTTGAAAAATAACTTTGAACTTAGTATAGAGTGGAGGATTCTCAAATAAAAAGGTTAAGCAGCAAGAAGACAAGTTAATAATCTGTAGTGAAAGTACAAGTGGAAAATTGTGATATTTGGACTCTGAAGAGGTAACAAGCAGTACAGATGGAAAGAAAAGAGTGGGTTCATTCTGAGGTTTCTGGAGCAGGTAGCAGGGGTCATTCACTGAGAATAAGACTACCAGACATGGAATGGTTTCAGAGTCCAGATCACAGAATCCTCTTCTTTTTGCTTCTGGCTCTTCTTCTGCTGCTTATCCTGAAATGTTGGCACTCCCAGTACCTTCCTTGCTTTCTTTATGATACATACAAAACTCAAACAGTAATTTTTACAAACAAACAAACAGAAACAAAAACCAACTGGGGTAGGAAGAGAACTACCAAAAAGAACATACTCTGAGGAGTTGTGTTGGAAACTTGAATGTCCACTGCCTTGATCTTTCCTTATTTTGATGGAATCCAAGCATTTATACATGTTAGGGGAGGGAGATGTGGTTGTGAACTGTTCAGTTTGTGAGCTAGATATAAAAACCCAACATCTGCATACCATCTCCTCCATGTGCTAACCGGTGACAGCTTCTATAACCTAAGTGTTCCTTTGTTTGAAACCTGGGACAACAAAACTTTCTTCATAAGATTGTAGTAACGATTAAATAAGCCATGTAAACTGACCCTCGCACTCTAAGGACCTCATAAAACATTACTTAAAAATAATCATAGGAGCGCCTAGGTGGCTCAGTCAGTTGTGTCCAACTTGATTTGGGCTCAAGTCCTCATCTTAGGGTCATGGGTGAAGCTCTGCATCAGGCATGGAGACTTGCTTAAGCTTCTCTCTTCTCCCTCTGCGCCTCCCTCCCCGAGAAAGAAAGTAATTACTTTCTTTCTACAATTCCCGTAATTTCATTTGATCCTACAATTCTTTTTTCCTATAATTTCATCTGATCCTCACAAAAACTCTACAGGACAGGTACTCATATGATTTTTATTATAACCATCATCTTCATATTTACAGGTCAAGGAACTGAGGCACAGAGTTTTCATGACTTGCTTAAAATCATATAGTGTGCAAATGCCAAAGCTATAATTAAAACATAGGCAGTCTGGCTCTGAAGTCAGAAATCTTAATTCTAGCGGATCCTGGCTTTCCCACAAGGATCCAGGAGATCCTTGTCAGATTCCACAAGCTGTCACCAAGTACTCACACCCTGGTTCCAGCCTCACTTAAGGGCAACTTTCCTCTATCATCCATGTCCTACACTGCTTCCTCCTTTTTCTCAATTGTTTTCACTCATTGTCTCTACAGTGAAATTTAGAATTTAATAATTTATTCTTATATTCTTCTGTAATGGATGTAAGTCTTGTCTTGAGTGTAAGCCCTTGAGGCAGGGATTATATCCCAGTTTTGGTATTCTCTTCAGTTAACAGTTAACTCAACGCCTGAGTACCAGTAAGCTCTCAATAAATACTTGTGGAGTGATTGATTCTCAGGCTTCAAGGCATCACTACTGGAAGGAACAACAATGAGAGAGATTTGCATAAGGCTTAGTCACTCCTATTGAAGATTTCACATAGGCAAAAAATGCAGAGAGCATTTTTGCAGAGAGCATCAACGAATGACACAGAGCTCCACTTGTGAGAATATCACTCAAGGGGACCACACAGAAGAGGCCAAGCTTTTATAATACGTTATGAGGAATGACCTAATCTTGTTCTTTTTGCTATTACTGTGAAGGTTACTTTTATAATAAAAGATGGAGGAATATTTAAGTATAATTTTGTAAATAAAAATGCTTCAGGGATTTTTTTAGGGAGAGTGAGTGCATGAGGGAGAGAGAGAGAGAACAAAGCGGTAGGGGGTATTGGCGGGGCGGGGGGGGGGGGGGGGGGGGGGAGACACTCAAATAAATCCTGAGATCATGACCTGAGCAAAAACCAAGGGTCGGACACTTACTGGGCCACCCAGGCGCCTCCAGTTAGGACAGTTTAAAAGAATAGTCATTGACTTGTGTCCTTATATTACAATAAAAAAAAAATCACTGGTGCATTTAAGTCAGCTTAGGAAAAAATATAGTAATTGCTATTTTTTCTTAAATAAAGCAATATTGAAAAGAATAAGAATAGATTTTACAATAACAGTCCAAGTGCACTATTTGGAAAATAACAGTTTGAAAATAACAGTTCATTAAAGTAATTTTTATTTGTTTAAAGTGCATAAAAACTAGAGTCACAAAGAGGCGTGAAAGTCAAAATAAGTCAGATACAGGAGTAAAAGTCAAAATGGATTTTAGAAAAAATAATTTTTAGAAAGAAAATCATTTGAAAGGAAATGAGTACAATGACATTTACATTTTTTTTTTTTAAGATTTTTATTTATTTGTTTGTTAGAGGGAGAGAGAGAGAGCACGAGCACAGGCAGGCGGAATTGTAGGCAGAGGCAGAGGGAGAAGCAGGCTCCCTGCCAAGCAAGGACCCCGATGTGGGACTCAATCCCAGGACGCTGGGATCATGACCTGAGCCGAAGGCAGCCGCTTAACCAACTGAGCCACCCAGGCGTCCCTGACATTTACATTTTTTAACTGAAGAATTATTAATTGGTGTTATTTGTCTCCTTGTTGTTGCCAATACCCACATGGTTTCTAAAGAGCAGAGTGGCAGTGTTAAAATCAAATGTCATCTTAATTTCATTCATTTATTCAACTTTAAGGTATTCATGAGGGCTTGTATAATTGAATTTGAAACAATATGGAAGTAAAAGAAGACCATTTTTTTCCTGAAAAGAACTGGAAACCTACGCAGAATAAGGAACTTCAGAGAGAGAATGCTTAATTGTTAAGTGTAGACAAATGTTAACTTATATATCCTGGCAGGGAAATATGATTAAGGATATCCAAAGGATAGTTGAAAATTAGGAGCTGAAGTTCACAGAAGAGTTCCAATATAGGAATAAGGATTTTAGAGTTACTGATGGAGATGTCTAAATCTATGGGCTTAGATAAGACTATAAATTATACATCATTTTACCACATTCTTGAGCCCGTAGGAGAGAATGTTGACCTTATTTTACTGGCTTCATATTTCTGGAAGAAAACAAACTACTGATGATAAAAAATAATGCAGAAAAGAATTACCAAAGTTGTCCAGGAAGAAGGAGCACTACTATTTCAATTATTAAAATTGGTGATAGTGGGGCACCTGGGTGGCTCAGTAGGTTAAGCCTCTGCCTTCAGCTCAGGTCATGATCCCAGCGTCCTGGGATCCAGCCCCGCATCCATCAGGCACTCTGCTTAGCAGGGAGCCTGCTTCCCTTTCTCTCTATCTCTGTCTGCCTCTCTGCCTACTTGTGATCTCTCTGTCAAATAAATAAATAAAACCTTTGTAAAAAACTGGTGATAGTTATGAATTCTCA
This sequence comes from Mustela nigripes, assembly GCF_022355385.1. NCBI lineage: Eukaryota > Metazoa > Chordata > Mammalia > Carnivora > Mustelidae > Mustela > Mustela nigripes. The sequence goes on along the minus strand of NC_081561.1, from coordinate 78,360,899 downwards.
ATCCTTCAGGAGTCTTTTTGTTAATACAATCTTACAGCTTATGCACCTTTTTCCTAGAAGGTCAACAGATAAATAAAAATGAAGACTACTAATCTCCACTAGGATAATAAGCACATACTTAAAAATGATCCTTTGCATGGCATTGTAACAGTTCTATTTTTAAGAGCTTTTTTCCCCTTTGCATTAACATGTACAGACATGAACATTTAGTAAAGAAGTAATGAGGTGAATCTATTTTGAAGGATTTCAAGCAAATCTGAAGAAAGATTTCAGCTCAAAGAAGCAGTTTACTTGTCTACACGAGTAAATATGAAAGGATCCATTACTCAGTCAACACACATTCAATTATTGCCCTAATGAAGTCAAACATATGAAATGAATCACACTGAAGAAGATTTTTTAAATTATTATTACGATCTGTGAGTGAATATTGAAATCAATTTAGTAGGTTAAATCTGGTACTAAAAATAAAGAATACAGAGTAGAAATACTGGAATGCATTGAATGTAGTAAGTCTAAGTATTGCTTGAAGACATTTTATAACATTTTCGGTGTGTGTGTGTATATATTAGAGAGAGAAAAAGAACTGGTCACAATTTAAATGCATTTCTTACAAAAAATAAATAAACTTAAAGGCCACTGCTTGTGAGGAGTCGAGGAGAGAGGAGGAATGCTGGTATGTTTGCCAATGAGGAAACAGTCCCACTACCCATAGAATATTCTCAGTCCCTTACAATCCACCAGATCTTTGTGTTCTACTGCTTTCAACTTCACTATGTTAGGCTTGGTTGATGATTTTTTTACCCAAAACCATACCTTAGAGAATGAATATATTCAAACTGGATGTCAACCTTAATCAGACTCTGTATATACATATTTAATTCTCCATTTCATCTTTGTTAGCAGAGCTAAAGTGTACTGGGATTTGTTTCACAGTCTTACCAATAATACTACAACATTCTATCTGTTGAATATTAAAATACCTTATCAACTCTGAACTTGACTATGATACTAAATATCTCTCATTGGCAAAGTGGTCTTTATAGACTTCAAAAAAAAAGGAGGGACAGAAAAGAAAGTTCAGACTTCCTGAATTATTTATCTGAGAAAAGGTAACTGATTTTTAAAAGGAGCATAAATACTCAAAAGTATGGTCTATAGTATCTTGCATTAATCAAGACACAATGTTCATATTAAATAATGGTTAGTCATGAACATCTCACTGTTATTCTGGATTTCCCTATGTTGAAAAAAGAAACAAGATATAAGCTGTCAAAGCTTGTCAAGTCAAACTTGAGAGTCTATTAAAGCATTTGAGTTTTGAAACTTCTCTTTCCAATTCTACCTCTTGGGTTCACTCCATATGCTCAGAACAAATCACATTACTATTAAAGTATAACAAATATTTGAGTAACCTCTGGGGATATAAATTTGGGGTATGGTATGTTCTGATCCTTGAAACTGTAAACTGCTCATATCTATAGATCAGACACCTAAAAGAGAGCTAATATTTGTACTCTAATCCTAGTCCCACTACCACCAAAAAGCTTTTTTAAAGAAACTCAGAACAGATTCAAACCTAAAACAGCTGAAGTGTTATTAAAATCCAATTTTATCTTTGAAGTCCAACATTCCATCGCTTCCCCAGATAGACAAATTAGATAAACAGAGAGATGCATAACCTTCAGCATAAAAGAGAATTGTAGGAGAAGCAATACTGAAATGGTAGAAGTAATAGGTAGAAATCCTAGATCTGTTGGACCATGAAAAATTCCACCACAATGGCTCAGTAGTGGAGGACTGATACAGAGTCTTGTTCCAAAAGAATTAAGACCATAAAGAGAGTAAAGAAGAGAATGAGAGGCTTCTTCATTTGGGGCCCAGGGAAGGTTTCCTGTCCCATCTCTCAGAATAGGACTTAAACATTGTTAGAACAAAGATGCACAAAACAGGACTGTGTGAAAAACAAAACTAATTTAAAAAAAAAAAAAAAATATATATATATATATACCGCCATATGAGAATATATATTGTTATAAATATATTTTTTAAAGACCTTATAACTGAAGAATATAAACAGTGATCTTCTTTGGGTAGAACACAAAGGTAAGAATGTTATGTTTGAATTCTTTTAATTGTAAAATACAACATAACATAAAATTTACGGTCCTAGCCATTTTGATACTTTTTAAGAAAGAAAGAGCAGGCACACATGCAAGGTGGTAGTGGGGTTAGGGGGGCAATGAGGAGATGAGGGGGAGAGCGAAAATCTTAAGCAGGCTCCATGCCCAGTGAAGAGCCCAATCTCACGACCCTGAGATCATGACCTGAGCCAAAGCCAAGAGTAGGATGCTTAACTGATTGAGCCACCCAGGTGCCCCACTATGCTGACCATTTTGAAATGCACAGTTCAGTAGCCTCAAGTACATTCATATTGTTATGCAACCGTCACCACTACCTATCTCCAGAACTCTTTTTATCTTCAAAAGCTGAAATTCTGTACCCATCAAACGATAACGGCCTATTCCTCCTACTCCCCTCCCCAGGCAGCCCATTTTATTTTCTAGCACTTCATTTAACTACTTTAGGTACCTCATGCAAGTGGAATTATACAGTATTTGTCTTTTGTAACTGGCTTATTTTATTCACCAAAAGTTTAAGGTCCATGCACGGTATAGCATGTGTCAGAATGTCCTTCCTTTTTGAGATTAAATAATATTCCATTGTATGTATATGCCACATTTTGTTTATCCTCTCATCCATCCTTAGACACTGGGGTTGATATTTTTAAAATTAAAATATATTCCTATATTGCTTTTGCAAACACATATAAATATCTTAAGAATACAGGACTTAAAGCATATGTATTCTGTGAAAGGCTTTTTGATGCTATTTCTGGTTAAATGATTTTCTTCTCTAAAAAAGGATATAATCCTGTAAAGAGCAATTGTAATCAGATTGGTGTGAAAGGGTGGCTGGCTTGTATTAGAGCTAGATAAACATCCACGTGCAGGGAAATAACCCATCTGTATGAGCTCCACCTAGAAGTCTGGGGGGAATTAGAGGGGCACTCTAGCCACCTGTGCATTCAGCTCTTAAACATACCTAATGGAGGGATATAGATTTTTATGTAAGAGATTAAGGAGAATGTTAGGTAAAGTTTTAGTTTGTTATTTAAGGGAATTTTTTCCTCCTGGGGTATATTTTCTTGAATTTTGGTAACTGATAATTCAGTTGATAGACAAAATAATACAATTAAAATGTCAGGCTGTTTCTTTTATTCTAAAAACTTCGTGGATGCCTCCCCTTCCGGCTTTCTGTTCTCCTTCTCTTTACGTTTTCATTTTTTTTTCTTCTTCTTATTTCCTCCTCTACTGTCATCCTTCTCCTTAAGCAGTTCAAACATATTAGAACTGAACATTAACGAACATTTGCATAAGAAATGGTTTGGGGGGAGGGCGCCTGGGTGGCTTCATCAGTAAAGCATCTGCCTTCAGCCAGGGTCATGATCTCAGGATGCTGGGATGGAGCCCTGGACTGGCTTCCTGCTCAGTGAAGGGTCTGCTTCCCCTCAGCCCCTCCCCCACCCAAGCCCTCCCTCCTCCCTTGCAAATAAAATAAAAAATCTTTTATTAAAAAAAAAGGGAAAAAGAAATGGTTTTGGATGGAGGAGAATTTTATTGCTGTTGTCAGTGGTTCTGGTCTAGACAAACAACACTGTGGACGTGAAGGACTTGTGTAATAGCTATATATATATGAAAAGAAATTTTTAATAGACTATTACTAGGGGGAAAGAGAAACCAAAATAAGGGAGGAGCTAGAATCTTTGAAAAGATCATGTAATTGTAACAGATTGGGAAGAAAACTTTCTTTTGCCATTACAATTATGCAGAGATAGGGGTTCCTGGATGGCTCAGTCAGGTAAGTGTCAGCCTTCAGCTCAGGTCATGATCCCAGGGTGCTGGGATTAAGTCTTGCATGGGGCTATTTGCTCAGTGGAGAGCTTGCTTCTCCCTGTAGCTCCCCCTGCTCCTGCTCTGTCAAATAAATAAGTAAAATATATATTTTTTTAAAAGCAAATACTTGGAAAGAGTTCATACCAAACATCCCTCGGGTCCTCTATACTTCTCAGCCCCCTCACTTTGGAGGGGCCTCTAAATATTTGGTGATAATAAAATGTAGATAGGACTCCCTAGCTGAAGCACTGAAGAACTGGAGGGCCCATTCCACCCTCCTATTAGCTCTGAGGCTGCAACTGTCGAGAGCCACCTGCTCAGTTAGAGACCTCACAAGAGGAAAACAGGAACTCTGAGTCTCCAGATGGACCTTTACTGGGCATCGCGTGCTTGAGGACTACACCTCTGTAATATACATGTCTACTGAGATTTGAGGGGTCATGCATTCCTACAGCATGGCCTGCCACTGATCAGACCACTAGAAGACACCTGTAATCATGTTATTGAAAGAATCAGCAGTGAGACTGAGAGCAGTAAGAAAGCACAGCAAAGCATTTAAACCCTAAATAATTATTTCTGTAATCATTCTACCATTTCGAGCTCCAATCTCTCCATATCAAATACGTTGAATATACTTATTTTTCTTTTTAGAGTAACTATATAGTTTCCTAGAGCTACTTAAATTACCATAAACTGGGTGGTTTAAAACAACAGAAATTTACTCATAGTTCCGGAGGCTTCGAAGTCCAAAATCGAGATCTCAGAGAAGAGTTGATCTCTTGTAGATGTGTGAAGGAGAATCTATGCCACACCTCTTTCTTCTCAACCTGTGGTAGCTGTCAGGCCTTGGTCCTGTTTGGCTTGAAGAGGCATCATTGCAATCTCTACCTCCATCTTCACACAACTTCCTCCCTGTATCTCTCTCCCTTCTCTTCCTACAAAGACACCAGTCATACTAGATTAGGGCCTACCCTAACCCAGCCTGCTCTCACCTTAACTACATTTGCAGAGACCCAACTTCCAAATAAGCTCACATTCATAGGTACTGGAGATTAGAACTTCACATATCTTTTGGAGGACACAGTGCAATCCATGACAAGGGCTTGCAAACAGTAGCTTACAACAATAGCTTACAAATAGCTTCCCACTTTCATATTAAGTGAGTGCTATAAGCTAGATTTAGACAGCCCTACTTTTAGTCACCATTTCAGAAACTGTTTTGCTTTTGTTTAACATAACTATCACCAACTTTTAAAAGAGGAAATTATCTTAGTCCAGTACTTCCTCAAATGCAAACATAATTACCTTTTGTGCTTACTGAAAAATTATGTGACTATATAAGATGTTCTAGTTTGAACATGGTAAGAAAAATATACTGGGTTCCAGGAAGCTTTTGAAATGCTCCTGCTAAGATCAGTGGGAACAGCCCTGCAAAGCCAGGATCAGATGATCAGAAATGGAATGTAGGTGTCCATCCAAACTGTCAGTTCAAAGCCTCTCAGGTTTTTTTCCATTTGTTCTTTTCTGGAAACTCAAGACTTGGTCCTTTTTTGGTCTTCCTTTCTCTTCTCCTTGTTATAGTGCTTCCTACTTGCTCAATATCTGTCTATTCACATAAAAATTAATTTTGTCTCATAAACTCATTCAATACATACATGTATAGTTTCAGCAACACTATGAAACAATAAATACTTATTAAGCCCTGGGAATACAGTTGTGAATAAATGGATTGTCCTGGCTTGCCAGGACTAATAGTCTGAAAGGAAGCACAAAAGTTATATAAAAACACAGTTAAGTGGGAAGAGGATTTGATTGGGGAGGTACAGAGCAAATATGAGTACAGAAAAACAGGGTAATGCAAGCTGGTCTAGAGATGAGGAAGTGCTTCTTGCAGGAAGCATATAAATGCAATTGTGTGACAAACTGACATGAATTAGGGAGTTAACTGAAGAATGCTGTAGACAGCAACACCATCATGGGCCCAAGTTGAGACTGAGAGACAGTATGACATGCTCCCTAAATCAAAGGAGTTCCGGATGTCTACAACTTAGATTATGACTTTAAAAAGTGGTGAGAGATGAGGCTGGAGAGAAATGCAGATGCCAGATCATGAGGTACCTTATAAATAAAGGTGATCATATAATTCATCAACCAAAACAGACCACTTTGGAGAATAAAAAAGGGGTTCTTTAATAATTAGGCAGGGGCAGCAGGTGTAAGCCAGAGCTGTCAGAGACCAACTGGGACATATGGCTACAAGACTTACAGACCACATTAATGGAGCTGGAGTTTTATACTAAAGTCAATCAGATGCCATGACAGCATTTTATACAGAGGAGTGGCTCAGTGCTATTATAATTTATAAAGCTTACTCTAGCTGAAGAATAATAAACAAATGGGAGAAGGTAAATTGGGAAGCCGGAAGATCCATTAAAAGACAGCTGTGATCACTTCTAGCTGTGAGGTGATGGTGGCCTGGATCATTGTAATGATTGAGAGCCTATAAGGAAATTGATGATGCAACATTAGGCTGAACCATATGAAATTGCTGTTATTCACCATTCTTAACCCACAGCAGTATCAGTTTCATAAGGTTCATCTAACAGATTTGCAGCAAATAAGACTGAATGGATTTCTTTCATAAGTGTGAGGTAGACAGTGAACAACTTAAAACATTAATGTGTTCTGTTTTTCTTCCATGTGACCAACACTGGTTGAATCCTAGACTATACGATGGTGTCCTTTTATTGTGGGAGGCCTGAGATTAGGGTCAGGGGAGAAAGAGAACAACAAATATAGACCCCAAATCTATGGTTTTTGAATCTTAGAAGTCAGAATTCAGGTGAGCATCAGCGGTGTATTTAAGAGCTGACAGAACATGTTTTCCACTGAATGAGTTCCTCCATCTGCCAGCACCATCCTTAGACTAGTCCAGCTTTAGCCCACAGAGGACAAAAGAACTGTTAGAGGTGAGAAGAGGAAAGTCAGACATACAGGAGTCCTCTGCAGAGGTTGTGGTTTAGAAATGCATACCCTCGTGTCAGATTACCTGGGTCTGCCAGTTAATAAGTACAACCTTGGGTGAGTCATTTGATATTATGGCCCCAGTTCCTCATCTACAAAATGAGGACAATATTATCTACATCATCATATTGTTCTGAGAATTATGTAAAATAATATATTTCTGACATTTATCACAGGACATGGCAAATATCAGTTACTATGTAACTTGTTGGATGACAGCAGTAGTAGTAGTAATATGAGCATTATTAGTACCAGGATGGACTGACATCAGTTGTACATTGAAGTTTAAAACAGAATACCCAGGGGCACCTGAGTGGCTCAGTTGGTTAAGCATCCGACTCCTGGTATCAGTCAGCTCAGGTCATGATTTCAGGGTCCTGGGAATAAGCGCCACACCATGCTCCCCAGTCAGCAAGGAGCCTGTTTGTCTTCCTCTCCCTCTGTCCCTCCCCCCGTTCACACACACTCTCAAATAAATAAATAAAGACATAAATAAATAAAATCAATCTTGAAATTAAAAAACAAAAATAAAACACAAAACATTCAAAATTGCTACCTGTAGATAACAGAAGAGTTTATTGCATATGACTCATGTACAAATAGGCACAAGCAGAGAACCTGAGTAACAACCCCCAAGAGCTCCATGGTTCTCAAAAGGGGATGAAGGAAACTCCCAACATTCTTGTGAGCCCATTATTGAAGAAAAAAGAGTGCAAATCCATGCATCTGCTGAAGATAACCAGAACGCAGTGCAAAGGGACCAGCAAAGGAGAAAATCATGGACCAGATGGACTATATGGTTGAAGCTAACACTGAAGTTAACTGTGGGAGAACTGAATCTGTACTAGGAGGGATTCCTAATCTCTACCAGTTGAAGCAACTGTAATCTACTGTCTATGTTGACACAAATCAATCAGGATCCAAAATGCTCACCTCCTGTCCTGATACCATGATGTTGCATGTTTCCCCCTACATTTAGATTCCATATCAGGAGAAAGATCAGGAAGGCTGAACCTTGAAATGACTCAATTTTAAATGAAAAGAAGTGTCACCCAAATTACTAAATTTAACTGAAATTACCTGAAAACTCCTAGTCAGTTACCATAAGCAAACAAGAGGCTCAGGGTCACAAGTCGAGATACAAAATTTGCTTTTTTTTTTCCCACAACACTGAATTTTACACCTGTTACAAGGGAATGCTGGGTGTGATAAGAATGAAAGAAATGAAGATTAGGATGACTACTAGGTTTGTGAGTGGCCAATGGGTTGGGTAACAGTTCTTTTCTAGATTGTGCTTATTGGAGCAGAGCTAGAAAAGGAGATGATAAATGTGCAAATTCCAACATTCTCTCTTTTATTGACTCCAATATATATTTTATGATGAAATAAATTAAATTTTCAGTTAAACACAACTATTACTAGAATGGATATATGTGTGTGCATGTGTGTTTATATATATATCCCTTCTAGC